>NC_141051.1:947500-1182500 GCF_041138505.1 Cibotium barometz | reverse complement strand
CCAGCTTCCACGTGAGAGCCACTTTGAGGTGTTTATTCTCAACTCTCAGTTGGCACCACTACTACAAAGGAGTACTTCCCAGCAAGAGATTCAAAAGTGGTTCACCTATTTGAACATGCTAGAGGTTACCGTATTAATTTTTACATACGAATCAGGGTATGTTACTCCTCTATCTTGTTAGTTATATACATCTAATAGATAGGGGATGCCTTAGTTTTAGATATTTCTGCTTTTGCAGGAGCCTTGCCGTTATAGAATTAGAGAAGAGAATTGTGTGGACTCTTAATTCAGTTCCAAGATCATATCTCTTGAGTTAGGCCTATAAGTAAACATTCAAAGCACCTTTCTCTAGTATCTATGGCTCCTTGAAGTTGGCAATGTATCTTATATTGTGAAAGCTTATTTATTATGCAGGTGTATAAAAAGGCTTCTTCATGTTCTTGGTTCCCTATATGGAGACAATGAATTGTACAAATCAGAGGTCAAGCCTGTTCAAGTGCCCAAGCAAGGAGACTCACACTCCTATGGATGGAGATCAATGATACATGCAGAATATATTCTCCAGAGTCTCTTCTCCATGAATCCCTTCATGTCTAAGGTAAGAGGAAGAATCATCGGGTGGACATTGATTTAGCTAGATTTGCGGTCTAACATTGTGAATTTTGTTTTTTCAGACCGCATTACAAAATTATGATAGGAACTATGTGGAGCGGTACAGAGTGACCATGATATGATTAATACTAAAGAATAGCATAGAGATGTCTGAGGAGAACCAGTCGGAATTCCCCGATCTTGCAGACGTCACGGTGCTCCTTCAGGCTATCGGGGATGAGCCAAACCCCTCTGAGCATATAGAGGTAGAGCCAAGGTCCAATGTGGAGGTTAACATCATTTGAACATCCCAAGGTTGATGAGGTAGAGCAAGCTGAAGAGGCAGAGCCGAAGCCTGAAGAGAAAATAGACGAGAAGCAGACTGCAGAGGTCGAGTCGGAACCTAGTAGGGAGGCAAACAATGAAGAACCTAAGTCTGATGAGGATGCCAAGGCTAGTGAGGATCCCCTGCTTGATGAAGATCCCAAGCCTAATTTACCTGATGTAATGTAACCAACTCAATTTTAAGAATTGTTTCTATTAGCTGTTTTTGTCCCTTAACAATGATTATAAGTTTCAATCATATTCAGACTGATTAGAATCATGTCAATAATGGTTCCAGACGCCGAGGAGGCTTATTATCTTGGATGTTAATGGATTGCTGCTCAAAAGACAGCCCAAGAGCTTTGGACCAAGTGCTATAGGGAATTAAAAAGCCAGAGAAATGCATGTCATGCTAAGGCCCAAATTGTATCAATTTATCAACTTTGTAACTAAGCACTTTAGATTGGCCATCTGGTCCTCAATGATGATGCATAATTTGAGGCCTCTTATCACGCTAGTTTTGAGAGAATCTAAGATTGAGGAAACAGAATTGTATTTCGTATATGACCAAAGGCACTGTTACATTGACCGAGGTGTTTTTCATCCCAACAAAACTAGGGTGCCCTTACTTATGAAGTGCTATGTGGATATCCAACACCCGTATAATCCCACAAATACATTATTAATTGATGATACCCCTGAGAAGGCTATGTACAATCCCATGGGAACATGGATATCACCCTTTCCTTTCGAAGGTAATGCAGATGATGTTTATTTAGAAGAATAATGGATTCCATATTTAGGTGGATTGTACAAATCAAAGGACTCTGCAAGATTATGTAATGAGAAATCCTTTTTTGTAATGTAATGTTTTCAACTGTTCTATTCTCACTCAAGTAATGTGTCTTGTGAAATAGTATACATTGTATTGTTTTTTGAAAGTACTGCATTGAACAAAAGGCTCTTGATTAATTATGTTAAAAGAGTACATTCAAATTTGTAATGTCAAGTAGGAGTGTCATTAACAGGATAGACTTGACTAATTATGTCAGAAGAGTACATTGGACTTGGTATTGTCAAGTAGGAATGATCTTGACTATGTTACCCAATTCCTTACATTGTATTAATTACTCCCTTCTAAGGAGGACCTTTCTTCCATTGTGAATGAAATTAAAGTGTGCGGGCATGTCTTGCAAGGATTCTTCAACAATATCCTTCCGTTTAGCTGTTATAAATTACATTTTCCTCATATAGAAACAATTGTCACCAATGTTGAAGTTGTACATACAACTAAGTTGTGGATTTCCCATGAGATATTCAATCATACCTACAGAATGCTTGGAAGTCCGAATCAATCACTTCAATGTCTATGACTTTGTCGTCCATTGCACTTGCGGCTCCCTGATCCATTGGTACCAACTCTCCATTGATGTAACGGGACCTGCTATACCAAAAGGACAAGATAAAAGTTTGAGTTGCAATCATGTACTTTGCAACTGTCTCCAGTGCAATGTTACAATGGATATCGTCAAAAACTTTACTCGGCCATCTCTCATCAAGAAGTCTTGCTAAGAGGAATGTGTCCAAATCTTTGCAGACAAGCATGGTTCTCGCTATCTTCACCTAAAATAAGCTAAAAAGTTTCACAAACACAGTAATTGGTAGGTAAACAATAATTTTTACTACACGAGTTAGAATGCTCCCTCGTAGAGAGCATTGCACATCCTTGAAGAGCTTACTCTTTGCTGATTCCATTACCGAGGGGTCTGGAGGCCAATCCATGTAGTTCCACTTAGCTTGCAAAGGTAACTCTTCCAAGCAGCCACGATTGTGTTTCTTGTTGAGCAGATGGTAGAAATGATCATAGAAAAAGATTCCTCCATCTACAAGGATTTTGTTGCTGCTTCCCTCATATTGTAGCCGACCAATGTGTGCGTAAACCATATTCATAATTCCAATGATGCACTGAACTAGCTCCCACTCCCCATATGATGAGGGGTACACATCTGTAACCATAGACGTGGATAGTTTACACAGTTCATTAGACCATTATGAGAAAATGAAAGATTGACAACAAGCGATAGATTTACTTACAGTTTTGTCTATGCGAGGGCAATTTTATGTCATCTGGATTCTCAAGCACAAGCTCATTATGCATATATATATGCTGCACTAGGACTTCCTTGATGGTTGTCCTTCCAGTCTCTATCTTGAGGTCTTTTACTCTTCCTTTCCAGTCTCTATCTTGAAGTCTTTTACTCTTCCTTTCCATGATGCCCTAAATGTATTCTTGTTGCTTGTCTTTCTTTTCTTCCTTGACTGCATCAGGACCCATATGCCCTTGGTGATTAGCACTTCAATCCACTGATTTTGCGCATTGAGAGAGTTGGATACAAGTATAGCAAACACTAATGATCTTGGTCTTCTTGCCCTAGGAATTGAATCATCTATGATGGCATTAGTGGGGCAAAATCGGGATGATATAAAACGAGATTTGCTACCCATCTTTTCAAGAAGGAATGGAGTACAAAGGCCTGAAGCTTCAGAAAATGGAGTGCAACATAAGGTAGAGGAAATGAGAAGAGCGTGAGATATTGTTTAAGGCCAAGAGGAAGTTTGAGAGGGAGGGAATTTTGCCTCCTTTGCAAAAAGGTGTATTTAATACATGGATTTGAATAGAAGTTTCCCTCCGTACAAAAGTGTAGGTGTATTCGGGTGTGAAAAGTGACTATCAAGTGTAAGTAAAGTACAAGAAAGAAGAGTTTTTGGATTTAGAAAAAAGAAATAACCTATTTTTCAATGTAACATTGCCTTCTTCCTGATTGGATGTGCTCCTTTTTCTCTCTCTACTAAAAGGCCCTACGAATGACCTCCAAAATGTCCTAATGTAAAGATTTCTTTTTGGTCATTATTTTATACATTATAACATGTTGCTGCTCACAGGCCCAAGATTTCATCCTTCAAGGATGAATTATATATGTCATTTGAGATGATAGGTTTGGACTCGTTGCATTATTATTTGGATATATAGTTTATGTAGCGAGATGATGGTATTGTGATGTTAGAGTCAAAGTATATACATAGACTGCTTACACGGTTCAATCTTGAAGATTGCAAGATTGTTCACTACACTAGGTGCTAGAGGCTCGGTCTCTACTAGGATGTAGGTGAACCATTTGATACATCACAACATGGTATTGGGTGCCTCATTTATCTATGTAACACAAGGCTAGATAATAAATTTGAGGTCTCTAGTTGAGAAAATTTATACTTAGCCCTAGAAATAAGCATTGTGGCAAGCTACCGAGAGCAAGTATTTTGATACTTATAGGACACTTAGTCCCTTGGGCTATTCTTTGCGAAAGGGGGCAATATTTAGCTCAATGCTTTTAGTGATTTTGATTAGGCTAGATGTTATAACACATGAGTGTCACTAGTAGCTTTTTGCTTTCATCTTGGTGATTCATGTATATTATGGATCAACAATAAGAAGTAGCCCCAACGGGCCATTAGTGGCTTTTTATAGCCACTTTGAGCTATGAAGCTGAGTATAGGGCAACTTTTATAGTGAATGTGGAGTTTGTATTTATGTGGCTCAGACATCTTTTGGCAAATCTTAGTGTTAGATAGCAATCCCCCATCTAACTTTGGGTCTTTTTTTTCAAAGTACTTTACCTTGAATAACCAACCCCCCAAAAAGGGTTTAGAAATCTTATGAAAATTTCTATAGGCTTCTTTCCTTAAATGAATATAACTAAATGAAGGTATTTTAATTAAGAAAAACTTTAGGCTTTTGAAAATGAAAACATGAAAGGGTTTGACAAGAAATGTTTGTTTTTTTGTCATTGTCTAATGCCCTTTGGCATTGTCATAGAGACATAATGCCAAAGTTCATAGACAAGGACTAAAAAATCTTTGTCAATACCTTTGGGTTGTTGATAGTGCAAACATGAAAGGGTTTGGCATGCAATCTTTATTTCTTGTCCTTCTCTATAATTGTAGCTTGTAAAGTGTTCTTTTGAAGTACGATGATAGGAATACAAAATTTATTTCTCATATGGACACTATTTATATCAAAACATAGAACCTCCTTATTGAAATTGTCAATTACCTCTTTCTTTTAGTTGAGCAACACCATGATTAGCTTAATAAACTAGCATGATGTGACACTCATTGGATCTAGTATCCTATGCTAGGTTTTCTGATCCATAAAAGGAGATCTTATCTTTGACTCTTGATTCTATCAAAGCGTGCTAGTTCAAATGATGGGAAGCTATAACATACACGAGAACCTTGCTCTGCTATGAATTTTGTTGGTGTGAACCTTCTTTTGATTGGCATAAAGAGCATTAGCAAAGCCCATATGTGATTGTGCCCATATTCCTGTATTATAAAAAAATCCTTGCGTCTTTGGGGTTGTATGCCAAAATCTTTGATATTTGGGTTGGTCTCATCTATCTCTATCCTCAAATAGCCACCTCAAGTTTGCACAAGGTGTTCTTTCTTCCAGCAACTATATCTATATGCAATCATATACGGTGACAAGTCAAATATAAAAAGAAATTCCTATAATTTAGGATTTAAGAGCTTTGTATAATAATAGCCACATTATCCCACAAATTTTCTCCTCCTACCATTGGTATGATATCTTCCCACTTTGACATAGGTACCCATATTAGATATGATGTGTGCGAGAGTCTACAAGGAGTTATACCCTAAGCTTTGGGAAATATCCTTGTTGTTTGGGTTAAAGGGAGTCACCTACATCAAAACCTTGAAAAAATCTTAGAGCGCAACATTGAGTTCCCAATCTTGATAAGCTATTTATATTCTGTTATATAGTGAGTTATTCCAAAACTCATTGATTAGTATAATTGTTCAGTAAAGTAGCAGGTTGTGGTGTTACCTAAGTGAAGCCTCTTGGTAGGCTTTGGTGTCGAGCTAGAGTCAATAGGAAAATAAAAAAGTAGATAAGAAGACACTATGTTAGTGGTGGCTTCAGTATGTCAAAAATAGGTTCATGAGAGGGAAGGAGTTTAGAGGTGAGTGGTCAAATAATTGGATATGTATAATTATACACACTTTCTCCCTCCCTATCTCCCTCAGATGTGGGTGTGGCAATGGGGCTTGGTGCTATTAATGAATATATTTAAATCACTTTGATCTTGTAGGGTTATTAGATTAGGGTACTCAATATGTTTAATATAGAAATCATAGACCATGGATACTAATATGTGTTTTAGATGTTTGTATATTTTTTGGTATAGCTCAAGTATTCTAGAAGGGTGATATAGGGTGCTCTCATGTAGACATAAGTATTTATGTATGTCATAATCTTCTAGACACCCTTAGGTTTGAAAGCATGCAAAAGAGTTTGAAAAGGTTTCAAAACTTACATGTGTAGAAGGGATATTAGGGGGCATAAATAATTTCAACATTTCCTCCCACTCGTCCACAATGGAGTGCATGAGAACTCTACATCATGATCTAAATGTTAGCACCATGGGATGCAATGCATATGTATACATAGTGGTATAGTTAATCAGATAGATATCATTATGAAAATTTCCATGATGGCAGTTGGATCTGCATTCCTATCTAAATTATGTTGAATGTCCCCCCTAGTTAGATTTATGCTAATGTATATCTCATATTTTAAGAATGAGAGGGTTAGTGCTGAAAAAATAGGTTTAGAGTTTGAGGAAGGGCCTTTGTTATTGACACAACAAACAAAGCTATCTGCAAGGCACGCTCTACTAACTGCTTTATTTTATCTGTGGTATCCTCAACTTGTGGCTTTTGTTGCTAGTTCAATTGGCTCTAGTCTTGAAACCTATTTTATCAGCGGGATCCTTGGCTTATGTATTTTGCTGCTAGCTCAATTGTTGCTCTAGTCTTACAACCTCTGAATTTTTATGTGTGAGTAGAGCTAAGAGTTGTGATGTTGGCTTCCTGGGTTTCCCTTGCTTGTAAGAGTTGGGCATACCTTGTGTCAGCTTTATGTTGGCTTGCTATGCATGTTTTATCATATTTTCAAGCTGTAGTAAGGTTTTTTAAAGTAGCTACTCATTTGATTATAGTTGTAGTAAGGTTTTTTAAAGTAGCTGCTGATTTGATTGTAATCATGTAGCAGAGAGTCTGGTCATGTGTGTGCTCAGCTCCTCCCTTTCCTTCTCCAAATTCTCAATTCTTTGCTTTTTGATCTCCTTTGCCTTGTGCAACTTCAGTCAATTTCTTACTGGCTTCAAAATCTACCTCTATTTGTTGAAGCTTTACCTTGAGCTCACTAGAGTGTTCTATCTCTTTTTGTATATATGTTCATAATCTGTTTGATGTCCTGTAATTGCTTATCTTGATGGCTTACATGTTCTTGTGTAGCCTTCTAGATTCTGCCCTATGTGCTATAACTTTCATCAACTTTTTATCAAACTTTGTTTTCTGTTACGATGAGTTAATTCAAAAAAAAATAGAAAGTCACAAAGCTCCTTTTTTAACCCAAAATCCATATTTTAACCAAAATTTACCTTTTCAAGCCCAAAAAATTCCTAAAAACTACTATAAATTTTTACTGAGCTTTTACAATAAATTGGGCACATTTTTTACCACTTACACATGTCGATTCTAATCGAATCACCAATAGGTAAATTATTTATTATTTCTCTTTAAGAACTAACACATTTAAATTTTTATTTTAGTCAGAATATCTTGCACACATTACAATGACTTGGACATCTCCACATAAACCTCATCAACCATTCAAACTTTTATGAATTATGTCTGAATGTCTGTGACTCACTTCTACAACCGAATGCAATTCACACTTATTTGGCACATTGCTACACATCTTTAAAGGCAAACCTTAAGATAAATGGTCGAAGAGCTGGATGCAAGATCATGAATCATGTTTTATCATGATCCCCATGGGCAACACATGCATCTTTCCTCCTAATATTTGATTTTGTCAACTCATGGAATAACACGAAATCATTTAAGGGTATAAAATCAAAGATGATCCAACACTCACACCCGTGAAGACTTTCTGACTCATGGAATAACATGAAATCATTTAAGGGTATAAAATCAAAGATGATCCAACACTCACACCCATGAAGACTTTCTGACTCATTCAAATTATCCTTCGACCCGAAAAGATATTTGTTGCACTTCATACACATGTTCTTAGAGCATTATAGACAAACAACTTTTACATTTAATTTTATAGCGCATAAACCACCCATTGGTGAACAAATCTTTTACTCCAATTTTCTATTCACAGATCATTCTAGCATCAAACCACTTCATAATACTTAGACATTCCTTTACTACTGAATATATTATTGTAGTATTAACCATTTTTTGTTAGGAATTCTAACAACAAAAAGAAAAAGGTAATATTTATCATATATATTTAGTCAAATATAAAGGCCAACCCACATCGAAGATTCTCAATGGCTACCTGATCATGCCCTCCCTATCTAGCATTGATTGCATCATATGTTCATACTAGCCCATGATGATTATTTATAATTTTGTGACAAACTGAGGACATTTGCTTTTATCACCCCTAGGGCATGTTATGAGGAAGTAATTATGATAAATTTATAGGAATTTTTCTTTTGGGGTTATGTATAGCCAAGGCAAACTGTGTGAGGGCCTTAATAGAAAGGTAAAACAATGACCAAGAGACTCATACAATTTGTGTATGGCCAAGGCAAACCATCTAAGGGCCAAGAGACTCAGAGAGTGGGTAGGGTTCTAACTCATCATCACACATTATTTTGATAATACACAAGTGTAAGGCAGAAAGCATAGCAAATCGACACTCCACATATGAAAGATGACAGCATCAACCCCATCAAAAGCAAAGAAAATGTTGAGTTTCCCCTACTTGAATGGAATAGGCAATGATGATCAAGTTTGTGTGGCATGGGAGGCATGCAAAGTTGACAACAATGAGAAAAATAGCAAGAAAGAAGGACAAAGGCAGTTTAAACATGGACAATAAATGACAAGTATGGGGCAGCTTGACTCATAAATATGGGTGGGCATAACACGTCATTGGTCACACATTTCATGCACGAATAACTTTTCCACGCCAAAAAAAAGTTAACTAATTTTGTTACTTTACCCAACGTAGGCATTTTCCACACCTTTTATAAGCTAGTTAACTTTCCTAGATAGGAAAACCTTGAGAAATTATGGTGGTGAATATCTATGGTTTCTCACGTCAAAAAAACATTGGAATTTCAAACCTATGAGCTTATTACCTAAATCCTTTAATCATTAAGCACTTTGCATGATTTTACTGACTTTGTACCACTTGAATCCTTTGATTATTAAGCACTTTGCATGATTTTATTGACTTTGGACCACCTTTTGGATAAGAAAAACTCGAGATACTCATGGTTGTGAACTTTGACTAGTTTTTCCATCGGTGTACCTATGGCATCATTGGCAACCAGAACGCTCACCACCTGTCCACTCAGGGACCTTTTCGATAGTTCCTAGCTCATAGTAACCGGCAATATATTCACGTATCAAACTGGAATCTCCGTTGAAGACCAACAAAATCAACCAACGGATCCATATAAAAGAGCCATGGACTCATCCGTTGAGGACCAGTAAGGTCAATCAACCAAATCCATGCCCGAATTCAAAAAACAACTCTTACTCCTTATTTAATATCTTCCTCGACGTACTTGTGGGTATCTTCGGCAACCCAGAGCCCAAGCACCGTATGGTTAGCACCCTCTAGGATCCTTCGCAGGTCACCTAGCGCTTCACTCATAGGCCGCTTCCTTGGTCCTTCATCCACCATACCAGAAGCTCACCATTTAAATCGAACCGAGGCTGGTCAAGACCTCAGCCGACCTTGCTATGCGAGACGTCCTCCGTTGACTCTCTGTCAGTTGTTGCAACTTTATCAGCTAGGTCTCCACGACCTCATTCACAAGATGGTCAAAATGCTTCCCCAGTATTCTTGACATAAAACAATCATTTAAAAATAGTTCATAAATACAATTTCTATAACGAACTCTCATCTTTCCACATTAATCAACATTACTTAATCCACATTCATTTCATATAAATTCCCATTCTCATCCAATCACATCATTTTTCATCTCATCACTTCTTTCCTCAAATATCCTCATCATATCTCATCCACTCGCATTTACCCATATCCACTCGCATTTACCCACATCCACTCGCATTTACCCATATCCACATCTTATCACATCTTATCACATCATATTCATTCACATCTCATCCTTTCAGACCACATCACATTCACTCACATCACATCTCATTCAGACCACATCACATTCACTCACGTCACATCTCATTCAGACCACATCACATTCACTCACATCACATCTTATTCAGACCACATCACATTCACTCACATCACATCTCATTCAGACCACATCACATTCATTCACATCTATCCCAATTCACATCCCATATCATTCATTCACATCCCGATTCACATGGCATCACATCCATTCGCATCCCATACCATTCATTCACATCCGGATTCACAGGCTATCACATTCATTCACATCCCTTATCATTCATTCACATCCTGATTCACATGCTATCACATTCATTCACATCCCTTATCATTCATTCACATCTTGACTCACATGCCATCACATTCATTCACATCCCATATCATTTATTCACATCCCATATCATTCATTCATTCACATCCCTTATCATTCATATCTATCCAATTTACATCACATCTCATTGCCTCTATTCTCGTTCATATTCATCACATTCACATCCACATATATTCTTCCACATACATCCACATCCATACTTATCACATACACATCCACATCTATCCTTTCACCTACATCTACATCCATCCTTTCACATACATACATCCACATCCATTCTTTCACATATATCCACTTCCATTCTTCACATACATCCACATCCATCCTATATCATTCATTTACATCTTGATTCACATGATATCTCATCACTTCTATTCACATCACATCTATCCATCCATTCATTCACATTTATCTGATTCACATCACATCTATCCATCCATTCATTCACATTTATCTGATTCATATCACATCTATCCATTCATTCATTCACATTTATCTGATTCACATCACATCTATCCATCCATTCATTCTTTTATAAAAATCAACTTCAGTGGGAATAACACTTTTATAAAAATCAACTTCAGTGGGAATAACATTTATCTGATTCACATCACATCTATCCATCCATTCATTCTTTTATAAAATTCAACTTCAGTGGGAATAACACTTTTATAAAAATCCTTTTATACATTAATTTATGCATAAATTCAATTTTTAGGAAAATAACACTTTTGAAATAAAAATAAATCCTTTATGCATCTTTCTATGCATAAATTAAAATTTAATGAGAATGACTCTTTTGAAATAAAAATAAATCCTTTATGCATCTTTCTATGCATAAAATCAAAATTAATGAGAATAACTTTTTTAAAATAAAAATAAATTCCTTTATGCGTCTTTATATGCATGAAATAAAAATTAAATGAAAACAACACTTTTATAATAAAAAGAATTTCCAATATGCATCTTTCTATGCATAGAAATTAGTTCTAATGAAAATAACGCTTTTACAATAAAAATATTTTCAATATGCATCTTTCTATGCATAGAAATTAATTCTAATGAAAATAACACTCTTACAATAAAAATATTTCCAATATGCATCTTTCTATGCATAGAAATTAATTCTAATGAAAATAATGCTTTTACAAAAAAAAAATCCAATATGCATCTTTCTATGCATAGAAATTAATTCTAATGAGAATAACGCTTTTACAATAAAAATATTTCCAATATGCATCTTTCTATGCATAGAAATTAATTCTAATAAAAATAATGCTTTTACAATAAAAATATTTCCAATATGCATCTTTCTATGCATAGAAATTAATTCTAATGAAAATAATGCTTTTACAATAAAAATATTTCCAGTATGCATCTTTCTATGCATAGAATGAAAATAACACTTTTAGAATACTCAAACGGAGGGGATTACTCTTTTTGAATAACATAAAGATAAAACTTATTTCCACAAAATTTAAGAAAATTTTGCCATAACCTCCTTTGTATGGCTGACCATTTTTCAATTTTTACACTCTAAATCTACTTAGAATTTACCCCAAGATGAATTTAGCATTCTAATTTAATCAATTCTCATTTTTTAAGAGAAAACAATACGGAAAGTTTATCTCTATTTATTTGATTACACATCTTGGATAAAGAAGGGCTAAATTCAATGAAGAGAAAGGGAAAGCCTTTCCACCATCAAGGCATAACATCCTATTTCAATTTAAAAGAAGCAAGAAATCATAAAACCATAGAATAGAATTAGAAAAAAGTGGAATTTCTAACTTACATGGGGTTTTGTGAGCTATCCTTTGGCTTGAGGGATTGAGGGTTCTACTCTTACTTGGATCAAGAGTGACCACCAATTCTTTGTAGAGGAAATAGTCAAAAACAAGTGAATTATCAATGAATTCAATGTTTTTGGCTCTGGGGAGGAGTAGAGTAACAGTGCATAAAACACTATTAACCTTTACAAAGGGGGAGGCTTCTATTTATAGGAAAAAGTGAGCCTCTAACCAAGCAAACTGATTCTAGAATTTTCCAGATTAGTTTGGTCACTTTTTGACCATTTTTAGGTCAGTTTAGCTTACTTTTTGGATCTAGTTGAAACAGAAGAGAGGAGAGATGAAAATATCTCATTATTTGTGAGTTTAAAACTCATCCACACATGTGAAATAGGCGCCTCCTTCATGAGGGGAATTACCCACACTGAGGTATCAAAAATGCATCATTTCCTCTAAATATCTCTTCTTTTTTAATTAATAACCTTGTTCTTAGTCAACTCTTCATCTTATGTAAGTATTTACTCATTTTTGGGAGATTTTTCTTTCATTCTTCAATTTATCTCCTCCCTACATTTGGATTAATCTTATTGGTCCATAGGAACCTTAATCCAAAATTTTTAGAAAATCTGGACCCTCAGGCTAAGGTCCTTTTTACCTATTTTCAATTTATTCCAATTGTACACTAGAAAGTTCTTTTTGAATTTCTGTTTCAGGAAAAATCATTTTAATAAGAAGGGATATTTTTCCATCCAAAGATATCTAGAAACTAAATTACCTCTCTCTAGAATATTTTCTTTCTCTAGGCCAAAATAGATAGAAACAAGATCTGTTATTATTCTGAAAAGGGGATTGATTTACAGGGGGAGAAATTGGGGGAGGAATCTTACATCCTACCCCACTTAAAAAACGCGAGATGTCCTCATCTTGCAGGTGGAGTATGATCTCTTTCATCTTCTTCTTCTTCTTCAATCACTTCCAGCGTTACTGCCTTGGAAGTGGATGGTCAATTCGGGAACAACTCTCTTTGACTGCCCCTATTCTCACGTAGAGGTCTTGCATTACTTTGGTTTGAAACTACGGGTTGGTTAGAGGGTCTACCTCTGGAATTTCCCTGATTTTAGGGGATAGAAACCTGATTATTGTGGAAGGAAGGAGCTGGAGTCTGGAATCTTGATCCCTGATTTCCCTGCCCCGAAAACCTTGATCCAAAAGGAGTTGGACAATCCATACTACGATGTCCAATTCCTTGAAAGTTATAGCATTTCACTCCCTTGTTCAAGGGTGGAACTTCTGTAGTTGAATTCTAGGGGGTTGAGTTTCGTGAAAAGGACATTTCTTCCATTCTAGAACTTCCCATATCCTGGGCTTGACCCTGATATCTCTTAGGCGGTGGAAGGTTGGAATCACCTTCTGGAACTAAAAACCTTTTGAAAGGTGATGGTGCTGGCTTTGGTGGGACCTTGACATCAAAGGCCTCGGAGAAATCCTTCGCCATCCGCACTGCTTCGGCCATGGAAACTGGCTCGGCGTTCTTTACCAAAATATTCAAAGGTTCGTTCAATCCCCGAATGGACCTGGCCATCAGCTGTTCTTCATTCAATGGTGGCGAGTATTTGAGGAGGAGAGCGAACGCTTGGTGATATACTTCAATAGTTCTGCTCCCCTGGGTTAACTCTAAGAATTCGTTCATCTTTGTTTCCAAAAAGCCAGGAGGACAAAACCTCGTCCTTAGCTAAATTTTGAGATCATTCCATGTTTGGGTATTCCGATCCAGACGGTTTGTCTTGCAGTGGTTTCTCCATGCCACTTTGGCCGTTTCTACTATCTTTAGCCTTGCAAGAGCCATTTTGCTCTTCTCGTTGTACCCGGTGACATCAAAGTACTCGTCCATTGCTTCGATCCACTTCTCCACAGCGTCGCCCAGTTTTTCCCCTTCACCCTTGAAAGGTCCAAGCTGTGAACTATGAAGAGTTTTACGAACATCCAAGTTGAGCTCTTCCTCATCGAGTTGGAGGTTATCATTTCTACCACAACGACCTCGATCCATGTTCCTATCAATACGAAACATCTTGTTAAGTCCCTTTATTTATGATTCAAATCTGATTTTTGATTCATCTGATTCTGGGGTTCTTTAGATAGGTGGGCTCCCCATAGAATCGTGGGACAAAGATACTCGCATTATCAGATAACAATTCATTCAGAACATATCATTCATATCTTTAACACAATAATGGTCTATTAGACCGAAATTTTCATCTGAATAGTACTCCATGGGGGATTTCAATTTTATAGATTTTTAATTTGCCATCCCTTAACTTGATCCATTGGTCAAGAGTTAACAGTAGCAATCTGTCAGCACAATCCACTAATCTCATAGTGATTTGTTGAAGTCATTATCGTCATTCCAGTTTACGAACATCAACACAGGGACTCATCCCATTCATCCTCATTGTGGTGTTTGCTCAGTTTATCGCTTTTCAACCAAAAATTCAGGAATCATCATTTTTCAATGAGAATCCAATTCAACTCATTAGTTCTCAATCAGAATTTTAAAATCATATCAACCACATTCGAATTCATCATCTGGATAGCATTTTAGCTTATAATTTCAAGATCTTAGATTTACTCGTATATACTGCCAATAAAGAGTTATAGTTATACCCTCAGTATATACAGGTAGTCACGGTCCTTGGAACTATAAGGTAAATACCATCATATCTAGGCCTCAAGCAAGTCAGGGATTCCATATAATTGCAGTACTTCCATTTGAAGACCCAATTATCAATTTAGGAATTTTATTCTGAATATCAATTTGTATGAGTTTCATTACACAATTCCAACCTTTTACTGCTACTTCTTAAATTTATGACATTCTTGGCTTCTCGGTTGAACCACTTTAGCCAAATTGCTCTGATACCAGCTGTAAGATCCCTGTCCCCACCGCGCAACGAATTCAGGGGTGCTAGCAGCGGAAGTAGCACTTCTTACGCGGGGCAGGGTCCCACACTCAGGGCCTCGCCCACGAATATCCAGACAAGAGACTAATCAATCGGTTCTTCCAAAACCAAACTCGGAAAAACTTCCCTTACCCTTACGAACATCAACACATGGACTTGTCCCATTCATCCTCATTGTGGTTTTTGCTCAGTTTATCGCTTTTCAACCAAAAATTCAGGAATCATCATTTTTCAATGAGAATCCAATTCAACTCATCAGTTCTCAATCAGAATTTTAAAATCATATCAACCACATTCGAATTCATCATCTCGATAGCATTTTAGCTTATAATTTCAAGATCTTAGATTTACTTATATATACTGCCAGTAAAGAGCTGCAGTTATACCCTCTGTATATACAAGTAGTCACGGTCCTTGGAACTATAAGGTAAATACCATCATATCTAGGCCTCATGCAAGTCAGGGATTCCATATAATTGCAGTACTTCCATCTGAAGACCCAATTATCAATTTAGGAATTTTATTCTGAATATCAATTTGTATGAGTTTCATTACACAATTCCAACCTTTTACTGCTACTTCTTAAATTTATGACATTCTTGGCTTCTCGGTTGAACCACTTTAGCCAAATTGCTCTGATACCAGCTGTAAGATCCCTGTCCCCACCGCGCAACGAATTCAGGGGTGCTAGTAGCGGAAGTAGCACTTCTTACGCGGAAGTAGCACTTCTTACGCGGGCTGATACCAACTGTAAGATCCCTGTCCCCACTGCGCAACGAATTCAGGGGTGCTAGTAACGGAAGTAGCACTTCTTATGCGGGGCAGGGTCCCACACTCAGGGCCCCGCCCACGAATATCCGGACAAGAGACTAATCCATCGGTTCTTCCGAAACCAAACTCGGAAAAACTTCCCTTACCTGGAAAGCACGGGCGATTCGTCCAACATAACTTTTCTCTAATATAGTCAAAAGCCTTATCTAACAGAACTGATCTGACCGAACCCGTAAGTCCCATAGTCAGATCAGGAAAAAGATTGCACTTGGATCATAGAGCCCAATGCTTTTTTCCTCATTGAGAGGCACAGCCGTTGATTCTTTTCCATAGAACAATTTTTGTCCGAGATTTACTTCATCTATCGTACCATAACAAAATTGAGTCTCAATTTAGGGACCCATCAGTCCAGCCTAACCCCATCCAGTCCCATGGATTAGCCAACCGCCCAACCATTGTAGTGATGGGATCCAATTAGGAATTTGGTTAGGTTTTGTCCTTGGTACCAGGGAAAAGAGTTCCTAGGCCCCCTAGCCGGATATTCATGCAAACTTAAACTAGTCACACCACTTACACACACCCAATATGAAATTGCCTTTTTCACATAATTAGTTATCTTTAAAAACAATCATTTAATGAAACCATGGTGTCACTGATCATAATCCTCAAAATCTCTGGTTAAATCCTTATTTCCAGTCATTCCTTCATCGGTGTACCTATGGCATCATTGGCAACCAGAACGCTCACCACCTGTCCACTCAAGGGCCTTTTTGATAGTTCCTAGCTCATAGTAGTAACCGGCAATATATTCATATATCGAAATGGAATCTCCGTTGAAGATCAGCAAGATCAACCAACGGATCCATATAAAAGAGCCATGGACTCATCCGTTTTGAGGACCAGCAAGGTCAACCAACCATGCCCGAATTCAGAAAACAACTCTTACTCCTTATTCAATATCTTCCCCGATGTACTTGTCGGTATCTTTGGCGACCCAGAGCCCGAGCACCGTATGGTCAGCACCCTCTAGGATCCTTCTTGCAGGTCACCTAGCGCTTCACTCATAGGCCGCTTCCTTGGTCCCTCATCCACTGTACCGGAAGCTCACCATTTAAATTGAACCAAGGGTGGTCAAGACCTCGGCCGACCTTGCTATGCGAGACGTCCTCCGTTGACTCTCCGTCAGCTATTGCAATTTTATCAGCTAGGTCTCCACAACCTCATTCACAAGACGGTCAAAATGCTTCCCTAGCATTCTTGACATAAAACGGTCATTTAAAAACAGTTCATAAATACAATTTCTATAACAAACTCTCATCTTTCCACATTAATCAACATTACTTAATCCACATTCATTTCATGTAAATTCCCATTCTCATCCAATCACATCATTTTTCATCTCATCACTTCTTTCCTCAAATATCCTCATCAGATCTCATCCACTCGCATTTACCCATATCCACATCTTATCACATCACATTCATTCACATCTCATCCATTCAGACCACATCACATTCACTCACATCACATCTCATCCATTCAGACCACATCACATTCATTCACATCACATCACATTCAGACCACATCACATTCACTCATGTCACATGTCACATTCAGACCACATCACATTCACTCATGTCACATGTCATTCAGACCACATCACATTCACTCACATCACATCTTATTCAGACCACATCACATTCACTCACATCACATCTCATTCAAACCACATCACATTCATTCACAACACATCTCATTCATACCACATCACATTCATTCATATCTATCCCAATTCACATCCATTCACATCCCATATCATTCATTCACATCCCGATTCACATGACATCCCATACCATTAATTCACATCCCGAATCACAGGCTATCACATTCATTCACATCCCTTATCATTCATTCACATCCTGATTCACACGCTATCACATTCATTCATATCCCTTATCATTTATTCACATCCTGACTCACATGCCATCACATTCATTCACATCCCATATCATTCATTCACATCCCTTATCATTCATATCTATCCAATTTACATCACATCCCATATCATTCACTCACATCCCATATCATTCATTCACATCCCTTATCATTCATATCATTCATATCTATCCAATTTACATCACATCTCATTGCCTCTATTCCGTTCATACTCATCACATTCACATGTACATATATTCTTCCACATACATCCACATCCATACTTATCACATACACATCCACATCTATCCTTTTACCTACATCTCCATCCATCCTTTCACATACATACATCCACATCCATTCTTTCACATACATCCACTTCCATTCTTCACATACATCCACATCCATCCTTTCACATACATCCACATTTACATCTTTCTATGCATAGAAATTAATTCTAATGAAAATAATGCTTTTATAATAAAAATATTTCCAATATGCATCTTTCTATGCATAGAATGAAAAAAAAACTTATTTCCACAAAATTTAAGAAAATTTTGCCATAACCTCCTTTGTATGGCTGACCATTTTTTAATTTTTACACTCTAAATCTACTTAGAATTTACCCCAAGATGAATTTAGCATTCTAATTTAATCAATTCCCTTTTTTTAAGAGAAACAATATGGAAAGTTTAACTCTATTTATTTAATTACACATCTTGGATAAAGAAGGGCTGAATTCAATGAAGAGAAAGGGGAAGCCTTTCCATCAAGGCATACCATCCTATTTCAATTTAAAAAAGAAGCAAGAAATCATAAAACCATAGAATAGAATTAGAAAAAAGTAGAATTTCTAACTTACATGGGTTTTGTGAGCTATCCTTTGGCTTGAGGGATTGAGGGTTCTACTCTTGCTTGGATCAAGAGTGACCACCAATTCTTTGTAGAGGAAATAGTCAAAAACAAGTGAATTATCAATGAATTCAATGTTTTTGGCTCTGGGAGGAGTAGAGTAATAGTGCATAAAACACTATTAACCTTTACAAAGGGGGAGGCTTCTATTTATAGAAAAAAGTGAGCCTCTAACCAAGCAAACTGATTCTAGAATTTTCCAGATTATTTTGGTCACTTTTTGACCATTTTTAGGTCAGTTTAGCTTACTTTTTGGATCTAGTTAAAACAAGAGAGAGGAGAGATGAAAATATTTCATTATTTGTGAGTTTAAAACTCGTCCACACCCAGACATGGAATGATCTCAAAATTTACCTAAGGACGAGGTTCTGTCCTCCTGGCTTTTTGGAAACAAAGATGAACGAATTCTTAGAGTTAACCCAGGGGAGCAGAACTATTGAAGTATATTAGCAAGCATTCGCTCTCCTGCTCAAATACTCGCCACCACTAAATGAAGAACAGCTGATGGCCAGGTTCATTCGAGGATTGAACGAACCTTTGAATATTTTGGTGAAGAACGCCAAGCCAGTTTCCATGGCCGAAGCAGTGCGGATGGTGAAGGATTTCTCCGAGGCCTTTGATGTCAAGGTCCCACCAAAGCCAGCACCATCACCTTTCAAAAGGTTTTTAGTTCCACAAGTTTATTCCAACCTACCTAAGAGATATCAGGGTCAAGCCCAGGATATGGGAAGTTCCAGAATGGAAGAAATGTCCTTTTCTCGAAACTCAATCCCTTGGAATTCAACTACAGAAGTTCCACCCTTGAACAAGGGAGTGAAATGCTATAACTGTCAAAGAATTGGACATCGCAGTATGGATTGTCCAACTCCTTTTGGATCAAGGTTTTCAAGGCAGGGAAATCAGGGATAGGGATTCCAGACTCCAACTCCTTCCTTCCAGAGTAATCAGGTTTCTATCGCCAAAATTAGGGAAATCCCAGAGAGGTAGACTCTCTAACCAACCCGTAGTTTCAAAACAAAGTAATGCAAGACCTCTTCCTCAGAATAGGGGAAGTCAACGAGAGTTGTTCCCAAATTGACCGTCCACTTACAAGGCAGTAACACTGGAAGTGATTAAAGAAGAAGAAGAAAATGAAAGAGATCATACTCCATCTGCGAGATGAGAATATCTCGCATTTTTTAAGTGGGGTAGGATGTAAGATTCCTTCCCTAGCCCCTCAAGATGTCCAATTTCTCCCGCTCTAATCAATCCCCTTTTCAGAATATAACAGATCTTATTTCTATCTGTTTTGGCCTAGAGAGAGAAAATATTCTAGAGAGAGATAATTCAGTTTCTAGATATCTTTGGATGGAAAAATATCCCTTCTTATTAAAATGATTTCCCTTGAAATAGAATTTCAAAAAAAACTTTCCAGTATACAATTGGAATAAATTGAAAATAGGTAAAAAGGACCTTAGCCTGAGGGTCCGGATGTTCTAAAAATTTTGGATTAAGGTTCCTATGGACCAATAAGATTAATCCAAATGTAGGGAGGAGATAAATTGAAGAATAAAAGAAAAATCTCCCAAAAATGAGTAAATACTCACATAAGATGAAGAGTTAACTAAGGACAAGGTTATTAGTTAAAAAAGAAGAGATATTTAGAGGAAATGATGCATTTTTGACACCTCATCAGTGTGGGGAATTCCCCTCATAAAGGAGGCTCCTTTATGCATCTTTCTATGCATAAAATCAAAATTAATGAGAATAACACTTTTGAAATAAAAATAAATTCCTTTATGCATCTTTCTATGCATGAAATCAAAATTAATGAGAATAACTCTTTTAAAATAAAAATAAATTCCTTTATGCATCTTTCTATGCATAAAATCAAAATTAAATGAAAACAACACTTTTATAATAAAAAGAATTTTCAATATGCATCTTTCTATGCATAGAAATTAATTCTAATGAAAATAACGCTTTTACAATAAAAATATTTCCAATATGCATCTTTCTATGCATAGAAATTAATTCTAATGAAAATAACGATTTTACAATAAAAATATTTCCAATAAACATCTTTCTATGCATAGAAATTAATTCTAATAAAAATAACACTTTTACAATAAAAATATTTCCAATATGCATCTTTCTATGAATAGAAATTAATTCTAATGAAAATAATGCTTTTACAATAAAAATATTTCCAATATGCATCTTTCTATGCATAGAATGAAAATAACACTTTTAGAATACTCAAACGGAGGGGATTACTCTTTTTGAATAACATAAAGATAAAACTTATTTCCATAAAATTTAAGAAAACTTTGCCATAACCTCCTTTGTATGGCTGACCATTTTTCAATTTTTACACTCTAAATCTACTTAGAATTTACCCCAAGATGAATTTAGCATTCTAATTTAATCAGCAAACTAATTCTAGAATTTTCCAGATTAGTTTGGTCACTTTTTTATCATTTTTAGGTCAGTTTAGCTTACTTTTTTAATAGTACTCCATGGGGGATTTCAATTTTATAGATTTTTAATTTGCCATCCCTTAACTTGATCCACTGGGTCAAGAGTTAACAGTAGCAATCTGTCAGCACAATCCACTAATCTCATAGTGATTTGCTGAAGTCATTATCATCATTCCAGTTTTACGAACATCAATACAGGGACTCATCCCATTCATCCTCATTGTGGTTTTTGCTCAGTTTATCGCTTTTCAACCGAAAATTCAAGAATTATCATTTTTCAATCAGAATCCAATTCAACTCATCAGTTCTCAATCAGAATTTTAAAATCATATCAACCACATTCGAATTCATCATCTGGATAGCATTTTAGCTTATAATTTCAAGATCTTAGATTTACTCGTATATATTGCCAATAAAGAGCTGCAGTTATACCCTCGGTATATACAAGTAGTCACGGTCCTTGGAACTATAAGGTAAATACCATCATCTAGGCCTCAAGCAAGTCAGGGATTCCATATAATTGCAGTACTTCCATCTGAAGACCCAATTATCAATTTAAAAATTTCATTCTGAATATCAATTTGTATGAGTTTCATTACACAATTCCAAACTTTTACTGCTATAGGGAGGAGATAAATTGAAGAAATAAAGAAAAACCCCCCAAAAAATGAGTAAATACTCACATAAGATGAAGAGTGGACTAAGGACTAAAGAAAATAGTTTAAAAACTAATTATTGATACCCCAGAGAGTGGGGATTCTCCCTCATGAAGGAGGTGCCTTTTTTCTCATCATTGCTTCCCATTTTAAATCAATAAAATATGATATTTTATCTCTCCTCTCTCCTATTTCAAGTCTAGTTCCAAAAAGTAAGCTAAACTGACCCAAAAATAGTCAAAAATTGACCAAACTGATCTAGAAAATTCTAGAATCAGTTTGCTTGGTTTGAGGCTCACTTTTTCCTATAAATAGAAGCCTCCCCCTTTGTAAAAGCTTAATAGTGTTTATGAACTATTACTCTACTCCTTCCTTGAGCCAAATACATTGAATTTACTTGATAATTCAATTGTTTTTTACTAAATCCTCTCCAAAAGAATTGGTGGCCACTCTTGATCCAAACAAGAGTAGAACCCTCAATCCCTCAAGCCAAAGGAAATCTCACAAAACTCCATGTAAGCTAAAAATTCTACTTTTTAATTTCTAATCTATGGTTTTCTGATTTCTTTGCTTTTTTAGTTGATTAAAGTGAATCTTGATGTTATGCCTTGATGAAAAGGCCAGCCCCTTCTCTTCCTTAAGAATTCAGCCTTTCTTTATCCTAAAATGAGTAACAAATAAATTTATTTAAACTTATCTTATTGTTTACTCTTTAGAAAGTGAAAATTAAGTAGATTAGAGTACTTTACTTCAAATTTCGATGCCCAATAGAGATAGTGAGCGACCAAGGGAGCCACTTCCTCAATAATGAAGTTATTAAGATGCTAACAGAGCAACATATGATTATACATAAGAAGTCAACATTCTACTACATGCAAGAAAATGGGCAGGCAGAATCCACCAACAAAAGCTTGAAGGGAATTCTGGTCAAGACGGTGAATGAAAACAGGACCGACTAGGACATGAAGGTGCACTCAGCATTGTGGGCTTTCAGAATAGCTTACAAGAATGCAACAGGACTTATGCCTTTCAACATGGTGTATGGAATGGAAGCAGTAGTGTCCATGGAGTTTCTCACACCAAGCCCCAGGATAGCCGTGGCAGAAAGACTCTCTCTAAAAGAGTCTTTCTCACACCAAGCCCCAGGATAGCCGTGGCAGAAAGACTCTCTCTAAAAGAGTCCGAAGTGCACAGAATTGAGCAACTCCTTTGGATGAAAGGAGACTGCATAGTGCATGGACTGCCAAAATTGTATAGAAGAGGAGAAAGCTCTAGGTGGACAAAAACAAAAAGTTTAATATCTTCGAAGAAAAAGATACAGGCCTGATTTTCTCGTAAGAATGGGACCTCACCCAAGGAAACCCAGGGAAGATGAAAATGAGATGGACAGGCCCATTTAGAATTGTCAAAAAAATGGGGAGAGGAACCTTTGAGCTAGCTTGAGCTAGCAAGTCTGGAGATGGTGAAAGGCTAAATAAACTGGTTAACGGATATAGGCTAAAGCCTTATCATGGACGGATGTAAGAACAGGAAGGAACCCTGACAGGAAAAGCATGTCCAAATCTAGAGAAAGTCTGACAAGCAGAATCCGAGTCCAATCGAGATTGGGAATCAGAAGTGGGATAGGATTCTAGAGAGAATAAAAATAGAAAAAATAAAATAAAAACCATGTACTACCTGCCTATGTAAATATGATTGCAGTGTGCTCAGCTAATGAGGAGTCATCTAGCAATAGCATGGAGGTTTGCGGGAAAATTCATGTTGCCACTTGAAAAAGGATACATGGATTGAAAGGGAGACGTGTCACATCACTTGCACCCCTCCTTAATCTGGACATTAATGATCTTGCAACTCGTGTAGTGGGAACTCATGGATAGATTTTGAAAAGAATTAGGGAGAATCATGAAGATATCAGGCAGTTATGGTTGTACCAAGGGGAGGCATGTGCCATGAGAACAGCTGGAAATCATATCACTTTCTCTATCAAAGGCCTAATTTGCATGTCTCTACTGTGTAAAAATTATCTACTACACTACGCTTCCAATACGCTCTATACTAAGCTTTGATGTCACCCCTACTTTCTATCTCTCAAACCTAACTCTCTCACATCTTACAGGATGGAGGAATTCGAGTATCTCTCATCCACCCTATGTACAAGGAGACAAATAAGCATGCTGAATGGTTGGATAGGGTGGGACTAAAGCAATTCACAGAGCTACCCTAGGAGAAACTCCAACACAACTTCAGAGCTACGAAGTAGTTGCTATAGAAAGTTGAATGTGATCACACTACCATCAGGTGAGAAGAAATATAAGTTGCCGAAGTGTTCAATTCGCCAGTTGAGGGAGGTCAAGATCAAGCCAGTTGAAGATGATGACTTGATCAAGGAATTCATCTTGTTGGAGGGTAGGGACAAGGAATTCAAAATTACAGGCACAATAGATGAGGACAAGTAGAAGCATATGCGCTTTGTGGTGGAGATGATCAATCTCATCCATAAACCGTACTGCATGTCCAAAAAGACCTTTGGGAAGGTAAAGTCCACTGAAGCTGG
Source organism: Cibotium barometz (assembly GCF_041138505.1). Taxonomy (NCBI): domain Eukaryota; kingdom Viridiplantae; phylum Streptophyta; class Polypodiopsida; order Cyatheales; family Cibotiaceae; genus Cibotium; species Cibotium barometz. Next base: position 1,157,928 of record NC_141051.1, on the reverse strand, counting down.
AACGAGAGTGGCCTGGGGGGCAGAAGTCCTATATCACAATTTGAAGGAACAGATAGGGAAGCTCACCCGGCCCAATACAAAAACGAAGATAGGCCCATATCTGACGGCTTTGTTTAATAGGAAGGCACAAGCATGAGCTAGAAAAGATAAGGTGGAATGCCTCAGGACCAGGCAACTTCAGACAGGGCAAGAAGCCTCAAGACCACGTATCATTAGGACTGGGGAAGAAGAGAACATTTGAATTTGGTGAGAAAAAGATGGGCAGCAAGAAGGGGAGAATTGCCAAAGAGAGGGCCAACGAGGCAATGGAGGTGGCAACAGAGCTGAAAGAGAACTTGGTTGATTTTGGCAAGTCACTATTATCCCAAAGGCTGGAGTAGCAATAAGAGGAGGCTACCACCACCTCAAGCTTGCAGCTAGAAACACAACCTACACAGTCAGATCTCTCTGCAACTAGGTCAGCAGGCCTTCGAGATTCCATTGACACAAAGTGGGTATAGGGAGCCCTTAATTATCTTTAACGTTGAATTATTGATGAGCTAAAGAAGATGAAAAAGCTACAATGAGTCATCAAGAAGGATGCTGCCCTTCAAGTGGTGATGAGGAGCCATCAAGAGCCCCTACAACAGGAGTTGTGCATGAGAAGAATGGAAGCAGGCCAGTTGGATGAGATGCAAAAAGAAATCCAGGAGCTCCAGTAGGCCAACAAAGAGATGAAGGTGGAAATGGAGAAAATGAAGGGGTTAATGACCAAGAAAGGACAAGTGACTACACAAATGTAGGAAGAATTGGACAAGGTAAGAGAAAACCAAGCGATAACTAAGGGACAAGTTTCCCTGATTCATGAAAATCACCTCAAAATTATAAAAGAGGTCCAGGATGTGTTGGATGCAAAAGAATTCCCTAAGGTGTACGGGCTTGCAGAAGATGGAACAGTGGGAGGGTCATGCAATAGATGACCTTAAGGAGGTATGGGGAGAGTATCTGGGAAAGTCAATAGCGGTAATGTAATCCCCCACACCTTCCTGCAAACAGTTGGCTCCCCACCAGTCAAGAGGTGGAGATTTGGATAGGGGGTCCAAAAATCCAAATCTGGCCCCAATAGCAATAGGCACCGAGCCAACAAAGGCCTTGGAAGCAGACAGCAACTGGCCAAGTGGGCAAAGAAACTGACAGCAGTGGAGGTGCACATAGAAGAAGAGCTGCAAAAGGAAAACGAGCACTTGTGACAAGAGATAGAGATCTAGAAAAAGAGATTCACAATCTTGAGCAACAGACACAGAGCCAACAAAGGCCTTGGAAGTAGACAACAACTGGCCAAGTGGGCAAAGAAGCTGACAGCAGTGGAGGCGCACATAAAAGAGCTGCAAAAGGAAAATGAGCACTTGTGACAAGAGATATAGATCTAGAAAAAGAGATTCACAATCTTGAAGGGAGATGGAAAGAAGCCAGTCATGCAATCAGAATGGAAAGAGAAAGAGATCGTGTTACAAAAAGGATTAATAATGGATCTCATCCTTGACAATGAATTAAAAGAGCATGCGTGTGCAGCTAAAAAGAAGTTAGAGGAAAAAGAGAACGATGAGGCTACACTCAGAGTCCAGATTGAAGAGCTGGAGGCACTCATCTAAGAATTCAAAGAACATTAGAAACAGGATGGTAAGACAATAAAGGCCCTAAAAATGGAAATGGAGGTAGCTACACCTATAAGGGTAATAAGAGGCAAAGGTGGGAGGATGACAATAAATGAGTTGAACATCACTTTGATGATAGCTAATAATGCTAACCTGAAAAAGAAAGTACATCAAATGGAGGCTATGAGCCAAGGTATGCCCAGGAGCACCCAATCAAGTTTGTTTTAGGGGGCATCGTAACAAAAGCCGAAGCAAAAGACGGATGGGATAGGCCATAAGCATCTGGACTGCAGGATCCAGAGTGTAGAATATCTAGATGCAATTTTTTTTTAGAACAATCATTGTGGGCTTCGCCTGCTGTGGCGCAGCCTCCATTGTGATTGCCAGGTGTTGGCAGCCAACTAGATCATTTTCTTATCGCCCAAATTGCCACCCGGACTGACCCGTTGTACAACAAACTATTATGGGTTGAGCCTTCTTGGTTGTAACAAACTTGTAAAGATTTCTTGGAAACGAGTAGTACCCAGATGGATGTAAGCTACAAAGGTGGATTTTTCATATATGTGTGGATTAGAGGATAAGGAATAGAGGGAATAGTTTTGTGTTGGTTCAAGCTAATACTGAAGAATGTTGCTGGGGTTGGTCTCTAACTTATCTCTATTCTCCTTTGCCTAGTTCTATCTAGTTTACATCATTCCATGTTAAGTGCATTCATGTCTAGACGCAAACTCCTATACGAAATCATGACAAGCCTAGGAACGAACCTGCATGCACACGATTAACTCCCCTAGATTAAGCAGACGGGTAGCTCAATGTGCCAGCATTGGCTTATCACATTGGGCACAGTTGCATTAGTTGTTGCTCTTCAAGATCCAACTAGGCGATCTAGAACCACGCAAGTGCTGGGTCTTGACTAGATACCGACAAGATGGGGTGTTCAGAAGGATGTTGCTATCATGTCTTCAAATGTAATGTGCATATATCTTGGTAAAAGCACTAAAGATAATGATAATAGTACGAAATATATTGCTCCTCTTTGGACCCCTGATCATCTCGAAGCACAAGATCTCCTTATCAAATTTTTTAATTGCTTCCTCTTCTAATCAAGTTATACCATGATCAGCTTCATAAAATGGCATGATGATGTAGCAATCATTGAATCTAGTATTTTTTGCTATGCTTTGATCCAGAAAAGGAGACATTATCTTTGACTCTCTAAGCAGGAAAAATCAGTTGGTTCAAACAATGGAAAGTTATAACATGCATGAGAGTCCTTTCTTTGTTGAATTGTGAATTCGGTTGGGGTAAACCTCCTTTTAATCGGTATAAATAGAGGATCCACCCACTATGTTGGTAAAGCCCATATGTAATTCTATCCATATTGTCTCTATTTGCAAATATCCTCCCCTTGTATGCACTAGATTTCTCCATTCTTTTTATCTTGGGGTTTGCCTCATTTGTCTTTATTAATAAATATCCTCCCCAATGTATGCACTAGATCCTCTTTCTTCCACCTCCTATAGCTATATCTACATTCATATATAATTGACCATCCAAATCTTGAGCATATCCTATAATTGTGAATTTGCGAGCTTTATGTTAATTTGCCACATTTTCACGTAGTGTTCCTTCTCCTACCGTTGGCACCATCGTTCCATTCTAGAATTGGTGCCCTTATTGGATATGACATGTAGGGGAGTTTGTAGGGAGCTATATTATATGCCTTTGGATATAACTTAGTTATTGGGTTAAATGGTGTCACCTGCAGTAACACCTTTGAGAATAGCATAGGCTGCAATGATAGCCATTCTTGTCCTCTGTGCCAAGCCAGCAACCATGTTCCCCCCATGGTGAGCTCATTTACATTTCCTTCCAACATTTCATTTTCTTCTTGCCAACGTTGAGTTGACTTTCTTGTACCAAAAGCCTCTCTTGTTTCTCCATGAGCTAATGACAATAATTCTTCTAACATGGATACAAACCCACTTGCATCATTTACAAAATTCACTTTACTACCAAGAACTTGATATTCATGCCAAATAAATGGAACTGTTATCTAAAATGAACCATTTTTTAGATCTTCAATGAGTGTTTCCTGTTCTATACAAAAAACCTTGCCACCACGTTTCACTATCTTTCTTCTCAATATTGAATTGACACTGAAAGTTGTATCCATGAAGTTGCACAAATGAAGAGAAGCTTAAGCGTCTCTTTGTTGCAAAATGTCTAAAATCAGAAGTCTCTTTGATAATTTCTACTTATAGTTGAGGAACATATGCTTCCTTGAGAACATAGCAAATTTGTGGAAGATCAAATGCACTTTTCTTTGCTAGTTTTATTGAAAACCTATTAAGAATAGAGAAAAACTAAAAGAAAAATCTTGAGTCCCATTTTTTGTGTTTTTTGAAAAAATTCATCCCAAAGGATAGGTTGTGGTCTTCTCTTATGTATTCTCAAATACAAGAAGTTATGTTGTGGAAGGAGATGGTCTTTTAGAATACAAAACGCACTTAAAAATCAAAGAAAGAAGGGGGAAATCTAGGTTTAAAAGGATAAGAACATAGAGGAGAAGAAGAGGCACAAGAAGCATGGGAGGAGTAGGAGCACAAGTGAGGTACTCTGAATGCAAGGATGCAGTGCACACACGCAGAGGCAAGGCACATATTCTAGGATGCAATTAGGTAAGTCTCGGTTCCAAAGCGACACACCAAAAGAAAGTACGCTTCTGCCAATCACATAAGAGCTCCTGAGAAAAATGATGGATTAAATAAATTCATTGAAGATATAGCTTGCTTAAAAAAGAGAAGCCCAAAGAAGGACTCTCAGATCTAGCAAAAATGTTCTTCAATCTGGAGGAACAAAGAAGAAAAGATGAAGAAAGATGTGAATAAGCAAGAAGAAAAGTTGAAGAAAAGTATTCTAGGATACAGATATGTAAGTCTCTCTTCCAAAGCAACACACCAAAAGAAAGTACGCTTCCACCAAGAACAGAAGAGCTCTTGAGAACAATGATGGATTAAATAAATTCATTGAAGATATAGCTTTCTTTAAAAAAGAGAAACCCAAAGAAGGCCTCTAAGATCTGGCAAAAATGTTGTTCAATCTAGAGGAACAAAGAAGAAAAGACAAAGAAAGACATGAAGAAGTAAGAAGAAAAGTTGAAGAAGATAAAAATAAATCAAAACAGAGACGTGCAAAGGAACAAACGGATAAGGAAGCTACACTCAAGTATGAAGAAGTCGAGCATCGTCCGACAAGAAGCTACTACTAAGAGTCTCAACAAAGACTCAACTGGGAGGCTATGCAAATCTAGCATCAGTAGCAGCAATGGTTGGAATCCCTCCCCCAGATGACTCAGAATACCTCGTCCTCCACTTCTCCTACCACCACCGTCATATGAACCTCTCCAAACTTTTGTAAGTATGATGGTAAGTGTGATCATGTTGTTGTTACTCAATTCGTTCATCAATTTGAAGCACATTTTCCATTAGCTAAAATTACAAATCCACAAGATACAGTCCATGTGGCAGCACCCCAACTCACTGGGGAAGCTGTTACTTGGTGGCCACATTGGTCACAACTTCACACATAACCCCTTATAGGCCAATTTCAATTTCACTAGGCTACTTTTGTGGGCTAACCTCAAAGACCGTTTCTTCCACCGCAGTATATGGAAAATCTTGAGGGAGAGTTTTACTAACTCACTCAAGGAGGTTCCCCTGTTTTGACCTATTCCAACAAGGTCATTACCATGGCCCAATAGTTGGGTATATGGGAAGAAACAAGCTAAAATAGTTCATTCGAGGTTTAGACACAAACATTAGGTACCCAGTTAGAAATTTTGAGCCTCAGACTTATGCACGGGCACTAATCCTTGCTCAAAATTAGGAATTGAAGCTAAACAGAGGTAGTCTCAAGCAAGTATAGTCTAATCCTAAGCCCCAAAAACAATCATCTACCGAGCAGTCATCTAGCTAGAGTAAGGGGGGTCAGAATAGCAAGAACCAAAAGGACCAAAAGAAAACTTCTCAAGGTCAATCGAGCAATAAGAAAGATTTTATGGCCAAGAAGACTATTGAGGAAAAAGCTAAGTAGGGCATCACTAGAGGTTACCTCCAACCGAATGAATAGACACGGTATAGGGCAAAGAATCGTTGTTTCTTTTGCCACATTATAGCATGGGAAAAAATAATGCACTAAGTTTCAGGCTAAAAAGTTCACCAAGGCATCCACTTTCATAGTGGCAATCGTAGTAGTCCCATCCACACCTCCACCATCAGCCTCTAATGTCGTTTAGCTATTTCTCACTTTGAATTCAATGCCACCAATGGTATTTGATGATAATAAGGAGGGTGAGGGTGAGGGACAGAAGAAGGCTCTTATCCGTGTCTAATGGCACTGCAAGGGGACAACAGTTGATTGTCCTCTTCAACATGGGCAGTTCTAAGGATTCCATCGCTCTGCATAGTTAGCAAGCAACCTTATCTCTTAGATGTGGATGGGTTTACACCTAGTCTATGTACACACATCTCTCATAAAGCTCAGCAGTCTGAGTTTTAGAGGTCAGTCTACTCCTCTTAACCCACTTGGAGAATTCATCAAATAGGGCATGTAAATCCATAGCATAAGTTGCATGTAGTTGCATTGATAGGTCTATGGGCCCGCCAAAGGCCAGGCCATAGCATGGTCAGCCCATAAGGGGAAATATCCAGGCCATAAGAGGCACAAGTAGCCAGGCAGCTTGTTGATGCCCAATCCTACAGTCGGCCAGCACTAGCTGCCTACACCTATGGGCATCAGTTAGCCAACATGGCAAGGGGCAACAGCATGTTAACAGCCAGCCAGAAGCATAAGAGTGGCAAAACATTTAATGGGTAGCATTTGTTTTATGCGCTAGCATTTATGCGAGAATTAGCATTTTTTATCCAAATTATAACTGGAAAGCATGCTCTGGGGCCGACCAGTACCCCAGTATCATATATAAGCAAGCATTGGAGTTCGGTCATAAATCATCCCACAATTCAACAAAGTCTCAAGTAGATTTCAGCAGTAAATCAGTAGATAAATCTCCTTCCTCTCCAGGCTATCATTGAAGCTTCTCTTCCATTCTCAGCCAGCATATGTGCAATCCTACAACAATTTGACTTGCATGAGTGGCCCCGAAGAGTCTTATTCGGAGCCCTTGGATTGGTGGATACTCAGTCACAACGTACGGTCCTCCTCGTCCTTACGTTAGGCAGTCATTGTTCTCATTGTACAACAGTTCTCCAAAAAAGTAATATAAGCGAATTCTCATGCTTGTAGGGGGGGGGGGGCGTTCAGTGGTAATTGGGACCCAATATTGTGCCATCTACTTCTCTTCTATTCCCTTCTCTCTCTCTACTCTGTGAATTGGATGTTAAATATCTCACCACATAAAGGTATAAAGAAGGCCCTGTTGTGTGTTACCACGATCAACCTCAGTGCATGTAACATTGGTATCAGAGCATCAGGTTGTGACCCGACTTGGCTACCTAAAGAAGTGAGAGCATTTGGTGGATGGTAATACTGCAGTCCAGAAAAAACACCCAAGCCTCCACCATGTCAAGAGAGACATTGCATCAAGAAGAAAGCTAGCAAGAAGTTATGGAGGTGCAAAGCTTCCAAAGCGACACACCAAAAGAAAGTTTCTCACATGTTTTATGATTTTTTTGTTTTATTATTATTATTATTATTTCTAGACTCATGTATCTAGGTTCACATGTGTTGACTGGCATCTGTTGACTCACGCATCTAGACTAACGTCTCTAGGCTCACGTGTGTTGACTTACACCTATGATTCACGTATGTAGGCTCACGCCTATTTTATATGAACTAGGCTCACGAATTTGACTTAGGGGGATTTTAGTGAGAGGAAACTCTATTTTTTTCCCGTGAATAGAGTTTTCCACTTTGCTAGATACTCTTAAATTAGCCCTGTATTCCATAGGATCATCTCCTCCCATGGCATGCATTATATTGATGGGTGGGGTTTTCAACATTCTTTATGGCCTTTGTTGAAGAAGTTTGCCAAATACGCTAATTTTTTTGAATGGACGCTAAATCCCATTATGATCTAAATGGGAGATAAATTGGTTATTTTTGTCATACTTTATTCTCTACATTGTTGTACTGCACACAAAAACAAGAGTGGCCCTTGTACAAAGTTATAGTCTCTAGCTACTTGTATTAAATCAATGGTTTTATTTCTCATGAACCAATATTATGTGTGAGAGGTAAGCATTATGGGTACTAAGACTTGTCTATAGATGTATACTTTAATGCCCCAATAATTGCAAAGGACAAGAACTTTCCTTAGAAATTGTAGCTAGTATAAATTGTATGATAATAAAATCTTTAAAGGACATGAGTAGGTATGTCTTTAAGGCAGTATTAATTGGTTGGTACAACCACGCCTCGTTGACTCATGTCTCCAAACTCACAGCTTTTGTGCCCGCACTCACGGATCATGTCTCTAGGCTCATAGCTCATGTCTCAAGCTCGCGGCTCACGTCTCTAGGCCCATAGTTCATGTCATCAGGCTCGCGGCTCGCGTCTCGCAACTTACATCTCCATGCCTACGTGTTTGAATCACGTGTTTTTTCATGGAACTGTGGGGTTGCATCTCTCAACCCGAGAGCTTGTTTGGCCTGGTTTTTGGATTTTTTGAGGTTTTTTGGACTTGATAGGAAGTAATTAAAGTCCTAATTCTAGTAAATGGTAGTTATACTTGTGTTTAAGTATTTTATTTTATTTTATGGCTAAATTTGTATGCTTTTACACTATCAATTCAAATAATTCATGAAAAAATATACAAAAAATAAAATGCATGAATAAAAATTACATCTCTCACTCTAATCCACACCTAATGGAACTTAATGATGATATTTTTCGAGTGGATTACACACCTAATCACAATTGCTAAGCTATTCCTTGGCTCAATGCAATAAGATCAAAGCCTTATGGGCTTCAAAATCATGCAAATCACTAAGGAACCAAGTTTTTCCTTTCCAAGATATGAAATAGAATGCCCTAATGTGAATAAATTTCAAATCAAAATCAAAAGCAACAAAACGAACACATCCAAGTCTCCAAAACTGTATGTTTTCTTGGAGTGTGACCTCCTAATCAAGGCCAAGTAATATTGGGTGATCCTAATAGCTTGGAATGGACCAATGTGAATGGAGCTAAGACCTAGGCTAGTCCGCGATAGCGGCAAATATGTTCAAGTCAAGAGCAAACCTTAGCCTTGTTAAAGCATGTGTCACATGGCCTTGGCTTTTTGCCGCATTTACAACTTCTTTATGTGGGTGCGCTAGCTCATCCTCACTCCATTGTCACACCCGAATACTCCTTGCTAATGGGGTGAAGGGAGAGCTCTTTTCGTCTAGATGGAGGCAAATGTGTTCAAGTGAAGAGCTTACCTTAGCCTTGCTAAAGCATGTGTCATTGGGCCTTGCCTTAGGAGCCGCAACTCCAACTTCCCTATGTGGGTGCACTAGCTCGTCCGCATCCTCACTCCATCTCGCCACACCCGAATGCTCCTTGCCGATGGGGTGAAGGGAGAGCTCCCTTCGCCTAGATGGTGCATCTATAAGTACCATAAGCCCTCAATGAATCCATCCTCTGTGTAAGTCTCAAAAAATGCTCTCTATAAAACTTAGTTTCATGGTGATGAGTCCTAATGGGACACCCTAGTCCAACTCATGTGGAGCCCCAGTAAGTACCAAATGAGATGGTCGATCTCTTATAGTTAAAGGATCCAAATATGAAGAATCCAAGTTCTATTGGAAGGGAGGAAGGCATTCCATCTGGAGGCCGTGCCCATCAAACCCATCAACCACATGAAAAGAGTACCATACAAGTAATGGTCTAAAAGAGGGCATAGATCTATGACCAAAGGGGCGGCTCCAAACTCCACTGCCACAAATGTATGTGGCACAAATGTCTGGCTTCTAATCATAGTGAGAACGTCACTACCACAATGTTATGTGGCACAAATGGCTAGCTTCTGATCATAGTGAGAACATCATCACATGTAATCTCTATGCTCTTCTACGTTACCTCATTAAGACCTAGAAGGGGGTGGCCACATGCATGGGCGTGCGCACCAAGGTATCATTTATCGTGGGGGCCTAGAAAATTGCTTCTCTAGGTGGGCTAGGGATGCATATCCTTTCACCAAACGTGCATCGATAACTAGTCTCATGGAGAAGATTTATCTCGTAAAAGTAACCCCGAGGTACACATAAGATGAAACATTCTCTGTTTAGGCTCCCTTATCTGAGAAAGATAGGCTAGCTGTGACCCCATATGATGTGTTGAAGACCATGACCTTGGTTTTGCCAAGATTGATCATGAGGCCTCTCTCATCACAAAACCTCTGGGGTGTGTATCCAAATGTCTCTACAATCCCTCTACAGAGGATGAGATCAAGACAATGGCGTTTTATATAATAGAATGGGCACCACTGCTTGAGCCAGTCATGAGCTTGCACCTGCAAATCTATCCACAAAGAGAGATCTCATCAATATACAAACAAGATAGTATTAGAGAGAGTGGGCAGCCCTGTTTGACCGCAATTATCCACAAAGAGCCCCCTTGGTGATTATCGTAGTGTGCCACTCACTACCTCGTATAAAGCCACCATGCCCTATATCAGTCTGATCGAAACTAGAGCTCCTATGATCATCCCAACAAGCTAGATCAAGTCATAGAATCAAAGGCTTTTTAAAAAATCCACAAAGAAACAATATGCATGATGTTTTTGTGCCCTCACTCCTCTATGATGGCCCATAGAGTAAAGATGTGATCTAAGTGTGGAGTAATCCTGAAGCCTGCTTGTCCCATAGTTCTGTGTCCCCAAGCCTGTCTACTAGGAAGCTGATCTCCGACTCTAATTCTGCCCCATAAATCTTGGCCCGTGTTCATGCAAGATCAACCCGTGTTCTTCTTTGCATTTCACATGACAAGATCAGCCCGTGTTCTCTTTCCCGCATGAGTTGAAGTCGTGCGTTCATGCATTCGTCATCATACCATCCATTTTTTGGCTGTGATCTTGCAATAGGTTTGGCAGTCGGGCAGTTGAAGTCATGTGTTCCTGCATTGTCATCATATCATCCATTTTGTGCCTGTGATCCTGCGGATGCGAGCATAAACAGAGTCCTGGATGGTGGAGAAGAGTTGTGATTAATTGAGATTATGGGCAATGTAAGATCAAGTGCTGAAGTGCGGCAGAACATGTGACCTTCATAGGTGGAGTCAAGATCATGATGGAAATGGATGCCGGGGAAGTGGAAAATGGGGGGGGTCCGGAGTGTGGGGAGAGAGAGAGAGAGAGAGAGAGAGAGGGGGTGGGGGGGTGTCGCAAAGCCTGCAATGCTGAGAGAACAAAAGGTCAAGAGAGAGACAGAGACAGACCTTCCAATCGTAGAGGTAGAAACTGCCAAAAATTATTTTACCGAGGACCCAGTATAGAAAAGTGAGGGAGATGAGGGTGTTTACAGACCAAATGCTTACACCCATTGTGACATTCCATATCAGCAAATGGGAGCTTGTAGGCTTTCCTTTCAAGCTACTAGCTCTCACCCATCTGAGTGTTTCTTGACTTGGTCACAGTAGGCCTCAACTGATTTTCACCACATAGGCAATGGAACACAATATGGAGGCTGTGTATGCGGATGATAGGTTGGGAGCAGGCCGCCCAATGCAAGGATGGATTAGAGGTGATCTACAGCTACAGGGAGGCCATTTCCCCGGTGAAGGGCGACCAGTGGAGCTCTTGCTTATGCAAAAATGTGAGTTTTCGTGAACCTGCTATCTAGTCTTCAATTTTGTTTATGGCAATTTAACTTCAGCTTCATTCCTTTTAATACAATCAACCCTTCTACAAAAGGAAACTTACATTTAGACCATCCTCAGGAGCATCATGAGAGAGCTCAGCACATTCAATAGGGAGGATACTATGAAAGAACTCCGCATGTTTAATAAGAGAATGTTTACATGATTGTAAAACTCTGCAGGCAGAAAACTTGCAAATACATTACAGCAACTAGCTGATGTGAGCATTTTGACCTCCTCTCAATGTCCATTAGATGGCACAAGTGGTGAGAAAGAGCTCATGTCCGTACTGTACAATAAGTCTTCTTGCATGTTGGACATATTGGCTGTTTTCATCTCTTCCCACTTGAGAATCTCTTTCACATATTGGAAGGCAGCATTGACAGTAGATCGCTCCCGGGCCTTCAACTGAAAAGTGAAAAGCTTGCGGCCAGTTGGATTGATCATTTCAAAATGCTTTTTGAACTTGTGAGCAATATATGTGTAGGCTTGTTGTGCCAACTGTTGAGGAGTATAGTGAGAGGCCCGGACAGGATCGAAATCTGAAAACCATTCACACTTGGTAAGAGGGACTATGTGGACCTTTTCTTCAAAGGAGTCATACTTGTTCAAGAGTAGGACAACAGGTTTGTCTTGAAAGTAGGGATATTTGAGGATGCTCTCAAACAACTCTCGACTCAGTAACATCTTGTTTTGAAGAGGAGCCTTTCCATTGGACCACATTTGGTCGTATGCATCCAAAGCTACACAAAATATGACAGCATGTACGTCCTCGAACATTTCCAACCATTTACACCCATCAGCCATGCCGTCGCCATTTATTCTGATAAGATGATACCTGCATAGAGGCCATTCAGGAAACAACACCAATAACAGTGTCACACACACAGCCCGCATCTTTCGTGTACTTTAAACCGCACCGCAGGTCTCAAGGCTGGGAGAGGATCGAAGGTAGATCTCTAGTCTTTGAGACATGCAAGCACACCATAAATGGGGACTACCAGTAAGAACTTGAGGCAAAACATTCACTGATACAGGAAAGCAATCAATCTGTTTCACCTGACTGCTGCAAAAGGCTGATCAAAGTTTTCAGTGTATGCCGATGTTGCACCATTTTCACCCAAGCAAAACTCAATCTCTGAAAGGCCGGAGCCATGTGTGACTCCTTCAGCGTATAGAATGTCACGATCTGACGGTTCGTAATCATTTGATGATATCTCAACCACCTGTAAGAACATGCAGACTTATTATTCTGTACACTTTTCAGCTAGAATTTCACCAAAAAAGACTAACAAAAACACAAAATCCAAAAGAACTACTGAAAAGAAACCTTCATAGCATGTCATGCTAAGGTATACAACTTAGTAATATCTTCTTATGTAAACCCCATTTCTAGGGTCTAGCTATTAAGATCCTATTTGAGGTTCATCCTTTGGATCCTCAGACACAAATGGTACGGGCTTTTCTCATCACAACCTAGGATGTCCTACACTAGGGCATATGTCCTACACTGGGGCATATAACCTAAGGCACCTGCCTCAAGACACATTTTAACAACAATCAGAAGCATTCAGTAACCAAAGACACCTTAGGCTTGTGTGATACGCTTGTGTGATGTTGTCAACTGAACAAATAGACAATAATACAACATCGTGGACCAGCCAAAGGAAGCCTTCATTCAATTCCTCGGTCTTTTTCCGTGGCTTCTTCTGATAACATCCAGGACTATACACTAGGAGGGTGAAAAAACCAAGCAGAAACTCACGTTTCATATAGCATGCACTACGGATATAGCACACTTTTCTAAAGTCTTCTAGACTTCAAAGATTGTAAATGATCTGTAAAAAACCAGAAGGAAAGAAGCAAACCCTATCAAGAAAATGCTCGGCAATATTAGGTAGCATATGCAATTCAGCCCTTCTTTTATATGTAGCTTGAATTGCAGGATCTTTCCACATTTCTTCAACTAGCGGCGCATACTCCCGAGTGGCTGCAGGAAAATATGCATCAAGGTGTCCATTTGCCATTATATCTAGAAACCAATCAGCTTTATCTTTCAACCTGGCATTGATAGTATAAGTATTCCTTGTGTCTGATTGAACTTCTTGTCCAACACCTGTAATTTGCATCAACAGAAGAATATATATATATATATATATATGAATGACCTGCCTTCATTCTGGGATCATAAAAGAGGGAGGGGCAAGAAGAAAGAGAGAGAGAAAAAAAAGAAAGAAAGAAAGATTTTATTGATGCCTTCAAAAGACCCAAAGGGTCTTTGAGACCAAACAATAGTACAAAAACTCCATGAGAAATACCGAGTCATGTAAAAAAAAAACTGTAAAAGAAACTAGCTACCTATGCTAAAAACATGTACCAATGAATACAATATAGGTAGCCATGTAGCTGATACATTTGTGAAAGGCCAAAATAGCTAAGGACCCTCTCTCTCTCTCTCTCTCTCTCTCTCTCTCTCTCTCTCTCTCTCATGCTGGCTGTTCTGCCGGCAACGCGTCGGGCGTTGAGACTATCGGAAGGAGGGTCACGCTGCCGGATCTGCTGTATGCCAAACTCGCCGAACTAGATCTGCACTGAGAGATGCACAGTCCCCATCTGCTTCCACGTGACAGATCATTGCTGTTGGAAGAAGATGTGGGTGTCGGAAATGTAGCCGCGCAGCATGCTGGGCATCTATGCCGCATATGACATCCCTGCCTGTGTCTGGCCTTGCTTGCCTTAGTCATAGAAGATGCTAGAAAAGCAATGTGCAGCACTAGTGAGTTCTGGCCAAATACTCCTATGGTAAGGCTGCAAGCTTACTCTCTGTAAAAACAAAGGGATTGAGATTACAAAGGCAGTGCGAATAAGCTCACCTTTCAAGGGAGATTAAGTTGGTTTAAGAAAATATAATGGAGGAAACTCATTGTATACTTGAGGAAAGGATCAATTACGTCTCCATAGGCTTCGCCAACTTCTAATGGCACAAGAAGGATAGCTCTATTTGTCTTTGCATTGTAACATGCATTACAGGAAAACGTATAATGAATAATAAGTACTCAATGCCTCAGGTTGATGAGCTCTATGATAAGATGCAGTGGTTGCTCTAAACTAGATTGAAGATCAGGGTATCATCAACCACGTATAAGATCAAGTGAAAGACTCCAAACTGCATTTCAAAATCGCAATGGACACTTCAAATTTGAAGTGATTTACCAACATTCCAACCAGTTTCATGGTAAAGATGAATGGTGTTTTTGAGGCCATTGCTAGAAATTTTTTTATTAATGTTTACAGTTGTCGGGAATATTCACATTCACGGTAGTGAAAATGTGTAATAGATTAAGAAATAAAAAGGTGCTAGGTGGTTGTGTAAACTAGCACTTGTTTGTGTGTAAACTAGGGCTTTAAAAAAGCAGTTCTAGTGTGTGTGAACGAGCACTAGTGTGTAGGTTCATTTATGTGTGGAAACAGCCCCCTAGAAGGATTTTATGTAAGTATAAAGGTGACACCTCCTAGTAGGGACACTTAGCATCATGCCTTGGCATGTGGCATGTGTGGTGGCAACATGTGCAAACACCTTGTAAAGGGGGCTCTCTTATAAAAAGGACCAATATCATAATGACACCTCTTAGGGACACTTGGCATCATGCCTTGACATGTGGCATGTGTGGTGGCAACATGTGCACACACCTTGTAAAGGGGGCTCTCTCCTATAAAAAGGACCAATATCATAATACAAGTATGCTTCCCACGACACTCGTGTCTCCCCCCTAATCCCCTCATTAATCCTTGTTAATCCTCTGTTATCATGCTGATTATCTCACTGGTCATCAACTTCAGTTGCTCTCCTCTTAGTCGTGCTCTTGCTCATCCCACCAAGGACCAAGACCTTCATGATAGAGATGAATGGTGTTTTGAGGCCATGACTAGGAAAGTTCGTATTGATGCTGACATCATGATATTAAGCATCTTTTTAAAAAAAATGTTTTTCTTGCTGAGGAATCATTCTCTTTTTGCAAAGGAATCTATATGTGCTTTCTTTGCAAAACAAGTGAAGCATATTATTTCTGAAAGGAATTCCTATGGATCCAAATAAGTGGAGATTAAGTTTAAAGGACCGCATGCAAAGGAACTACAAACCCTAATTGTATCAAAATGCCATACATACCAAAAGCAACCATATGAAAATGTCAGACTTCTATAAAAAATTGGGTCCAAAGTTTTGAGATATGACTTGGACAACTCTGAATTGTGGTCTGGATTGTCAATGTTAGGTGATTATACTGGCTACAAAGGATTCTAAAGGTTGATTTTCTGAATAGTAGCCTATGTCTATTAAACGATGAATGTTGGCTTACTCTCAATAACACATATTGAACGTTAAATGTTTATGATGTGGAAATGTTCAATGATACTAAAAGATAAATGAAACAATGCGGAAAATTGAGATGAGTGTTGAGAGAGTAAACAAGAACTTAGTATTAGGTCCCAACTGACCCTCTCAAGGGCCCCCACCGACGGTGGGTCACATAAACAAGAGAAAGCAAGTAGAGAAGAGCAGTCCACTCTATCGGCACAAAGGGGAATTGTGTCTTTCATTATGAGAAAAGTGACTTATATACAACTGGCCTTTATTCACACTTGGGCGCCCAAAACTTAAAAAGCTACTAAAAAGCCTGGACACTAGCCAATTGTTCTGATAATATTACATCGATTTATAGTGCCCTTTCATGAGACTTATTGTGCTACACTCTAATGAGGTGGAGAGTGCCTAGATAACCCAAAATGGGATTAACATCCCCCCTACCTGATGGCGACTGCTCGGAATCTTTCTGATCTTGAAAGCCTTTTCTTCCATTGCATGGCGATAATGATTGCGGCGTTCCTATAGTCTTCTAAGAGTGTGCTTGAAGTATGGGTGTGGCGTCCCCACAACCCCATATCTTCAAAAGTTGTGCATATAAGAGGGAAGGCATCTTAACCTGTGGTAGTAATACATCATTACGTGTTCTATTAAGCCCTTGTTCATGTCAAAAGTGAGAACGTCTACATGAAAGTTTTCACAACCTGAGGTGCATTTGCTGTCCCAATAGGCTGCCCTGTTATGACCTGATCTGGCCGCCCTTACTCAGGTGTGTAAGCCCACAAAGATGCTGGTCTGAAGGGCGTTTTGATGCCTCTGCTCTAGCTACATTTTGAGCTACAAATGGGCGCCCTTTGCATGTGCATTTTGCTTCAGATGGTCGCCTTTTCCCAGCTGGTCTGGCCGCCCTCCTTGAGATGGAACCTTTCGTCCCTTTGCTTGCCTCTTGGCTGAGAGGGATGCTCTCCTTGCTTGCCTTGGGCTGAGAGTGATGCTCCTCAAGTAGATGGCTATGGCTAGATGCCTCAGACCGGCCCTTTATATCGGCCCTAATCTTGGCTAGCGTTGGTTAAGGAAGTGCAAAGCCATGAAAAGGTGTGCCAATATGCACATCCACATGCCCTTGCCTCTCCTCACATGGGTGACCTCTTTTGCCACCCTTGGCCAGACAATGCCCATCCCCCTTTTTAGGTCCTTTCACACTTGGGTGCCCATGGGTCTGTCCACAGCTCCATGGCCCCCTGAATTGCACATTGCTAGTCACCATAAGACTTTATGGTTTCACACATGGCATGACACATTTGCCCAGGACTTGGACAAAGACTTGACACAAGACTTAGCTCTCCCACACACTCGACCATGGGTCTAATAAGTGTCCAATTGAGCTTGTACAACCATTACATCTTGCAAAGAGGTTACATTAACCCTGTTGGGTAGGAGGGTAGCTAGCCTGCACACACACACACACACACACACTCAACCTCAAGCACAGAGAAACGTGAGTGTTGGAAAAGATGTACTCAATAATGACATGAAATGAAAGTACAAGTGAGTACTAAAAGGCCTAGGGCTAAGCCCAACACACATAAGT
This sequence comes from Cibotium barometz, assembly GCF_041138505.1. Classification (NCBI taxonomy): domain Eukaryota; kingdom Viridiplantae; phylum Streptophyta; class Polypodiopsida; order Cyatheales; family Cibotiaceae; genus Cibotium; species Cibotium barometz. The sequence goes on along the minus strand of NC_141051.1, from coordinate 1,140,482 downwards.
GTGTTCACACGGGGAAAAAACTTGTGTCCAGTCTCACAGGGAAAAAGTGCCCGTGAGTAAGCTGGGTTCACACCTAAACTAGTCGGAAGTGGACATGACCAACAAACCCCCCTCAAGTGAATGGTGTGAACGGGTAGCAGCAGGGTGATAAAGCTGTGAATGCTGCCCTGCACTATGCTCCACAGTAAGAGTGAACTACAGTGCCAATGGAAAAAGCAAGCACTATATGACGGGGAAAAGGAGAATCCCCAATGTCATAGCGCTAATGCTAGAGCACAGTAGTACATAAATGCATCACCAGAAATGCATGGCAAAGTATGTGGACATCAACTGCATCAAATAAAAAGGCATAGCATAATACCCCCTGGAGGCAAGTACCAAATGCCAAGCTGAACTGCATGTAATCCACATCAATGCTCAGTAACTGCACCAGTGATAAGCATAAGAAGAGGTAGCAGATATACGCATGTGTAAAGGCAACAGGATCCAAAAGTCATGCCTGTGAGACATGCAATGTAAGCTGCAAGAGTGAAACTCATCAATGGAGGATCCAATAAGGAAAAATCAGCAATGGTAGGGCTGATAAAGGTAAAAATTCAGCAATGGAAAAAGCTGAAAATGGGGAGAAAAAATGGGGGCTCGAGGCGGGCATCAGCCAATGCTATGAGAGGATAGGTAAACTCTCAGCGATGCCATGATCAGTGGCATGTATGGCAAGTGAAAAGATACATAATCCCACAATGAATAATATACATGTGACATGTCAAAACCATGAGAGCAAGCCAACACTGGCCAAGTGTGTAAAAGGCACTCCCAGTAAACATCACATGTGAGAAAGTGACAATGTCAACTCTGTAGAAACAATCCCGCTGCAAGGGAAAACGGCATAAAAGGCATCTCCAGTAGACATCACATAAGAGAAAGCGTCTAGCATAGACCAGCATAAGGGTCAACAAGCATAAGTGACCATGAGGCATCACCAACTGCATGTGGGCAAGTAAAATCCCCCGCCAAAATGCATCTGCCAGACAATGCATACCATGGAGTACAGACTATAGAGCATAGTCATCAAAAGCAACGGCATCAAAAGGCATCTCTGCAAACGATAAAGATGTAAGGGTCAAGGCTGACACGTGTAGCCAAATTGGCCTGATATGCACCTGTGGAAGAAGATACCAGCTGCTTCTTTTTTTCAATCTCAATACGCTTCCTACATTCCTCTATGGTGTGCCCTGTTTTCCTGCAATAGTTAGGGAATGCCGATCACATACAGAAACAATAGAGTGGAGGTGACTAGTTCTTATGTCTACATTGGGGTTACCTTCGCCAGTACGGGGGGGACGTTTCTCCATGCGGCACGCCTCCCAGGATAGATTGACTAGAGGATATGCAGCACTAGCCCTCCTAGAGCGCCAGTACCATCAGTCTCACTTTTAGGAAACTTGGACGAAGGAGTGGCTCTTTGACACCTTGGTCACTCCAGCGATGATGTAAGCAGCCCCCTTTTGGACACCGGGATTATCCTCAGCAAGCTAGCAGCGGATTGAGCAGCCCCTGATCCTCATGCCATCACGGATGATTCGCAGCAAACCATTTGTCCCACATTATATCATTCGAGCGGAGTTTGTTGCATCCCATGGTAATAACACTCTTCCAGAGAGTTACCTATATACGGAGAATGAGAAAGATGGACCCCACATTGTTAGCACATTCATCCCCAGTTTCTGCCTAGTTTTGGTGTCCTTTTGGTCCCTTTTGCATGGCTCTTGGTTGTGGGCTGGCCACCCCTTATTTACATATTTTTCTGGGATTTTTCCCAGCCTGGATGTATTTTCCAAGTCGGCCAGCTTTATCATGTCCAGTTGGCCAGTAGTAGCATGTCCAGTCGGCCAGCCCTTCCTACCTATAAATAGGTGGGCTGGCCTCTCACTTTTCCATCTTGCCTAGTCTTTCTTTTGCTCCCTCACTTATGAGGCTATTTCTGTCTCTTGCTTGGGACTGTATCACTTCAGTATATTCAGCATAGTTGCTCCATATCTCTCTCTCTCTCTCTCTTGCACTCTCTACTCAGCACACTCTAGTGCTTATTTGTTTCCGCTCTATGCACTCTTTCATGGTATCATTGCTCCCGGTTCAGCAATTCCCTCTGCTGCCCCAGATTCAGCCCTATCTACAGCCCCTTCACCTCTGTGTTTTTCTCAGATTTGCAGCCCTCTGGATGCTGCGTTTTCTGGACAGCTGCTGCTGACTGCTTTCCCTTCACTTTGGCTTCATCGCTTACAGCCTGAAGGTAATTTCTCATTAGCGTTTTCTTCTACTTGGAGTTTGGATCTAGGCGGTGGCCTGTTTTTTCAGGACAGCAGCCCCTCTTTGGCTGCGTTTTCGTGTCCAGTGGACATTCCCTTTTGCAGAGGGGGTATTGTGGTGGTTTGGGCTTTGGTGGCAACCTTGGTACCTGTGGTGGACACTCCTTCCGAGATTGTGCATATTTCTGAGATTGAGCCCAAGCTTTTGTGATGGCTGCCCCAACTACACTTCATATGTTCTCTGAGTCTGCAAAGTTGGATGGTTCCAACTACACTTTGTGGAAGGTGAAGGTGAAATCAACCTTGCGTGGCGTGGATTTCTGGGATTGGCTTGTTACACCTGCCAATCCACCCCTCCCACCCTTGCTTCCGGTGGTGGTGACTCAAGCACAGATTGATATTTGGCAGGCGAATGATCGTCGTGTTTTCTCCTTTCTGATGTTGAACTGTCAGGATTCTGTTCTCTCTCATGTGCGTACAGCAAATGCTGCACATGAAGTTTGGAAGGCATTTGCTGATCTCTACGAGATTAAGTCTCCGGGTCGGATTTTGGCATTGGAAAAGCAGCTTTTGAACTTATCAGTTTCTGCCTTTCCATCTTTATCTGCCTTTCCATCTCGAAGATGAAAGATCTCCAGGACAAGCTTGCTGTTTGTGGCAAGGATATCTCTACAGAAGATATGGCTATTCGGCTTCTCTCCAAGCTTCCAGAGAGGTTTGATGCTTATTTTCAGTCTCTTGTTTCTTCTCCTCATCCTATTCCAGTTACTTGGGAGGAAGTTCTCCCCTCCATTATGCAGATTGAGTCTCGCTTTGAGGAGCGGACTGGCACCTCTGGTGGTTCTGATGCAAGGATAACGACAAGGATAAAGACAAAAGCAAATCTTCTAAAAACAAGGACATTGAGTGTCATTATTGTGGCAAGAATGGTCATAAATCGCCCCAATGTCACAAGAAGAAGCGGGATGAAGAAGCAAAGAACTCTTCCTCTACAACGGTGTCTCAAACCAACAAGGATGATGGTATTCTTCTATTAGTAGATACTCGTCATATACTTGCTCTTGTGACTTCTCAGTCACGGTCGTGGATTGTGGATAGCGGTGCTACTGCTCACATGACACCCCATCGAGATTGGTTTGAGGACTTCACTGCCAGGTCAGGCGAGATCACTTTGGGTGATTCTTCTTCCGTGCCAGTGCATGGACATGGCACCATCCCCATCTTCCGCTCTTCCGAGAACAAGAGATACTTCTCTGACATTCTGTACATTCTAGATTTGGCATTTAACCTTTTGTCAGTGAGTGCTCTTACAGCTCAGGATGCAGAGGTGATCTTCTCTCGTTATGAGATTACCATTCATGATAAGGAGACTCGTAGCATCTTGGCTCAGGGAGTCCAAGATAGTGGTCTGTACAAGTTGACCTATTAGTCGTATCATGGATTATCTAGACCATGCACAGAGTGTGTGTGTGTGTCATGTATAATGTGAGGGGGAGAGGGGGGCTGCCTTGGGCCCTTAAAGCCCCCCATAAAGTCATCTAGAGACTCAAACAAGCAAAAAACAAGTAGAAACAGGAAAAAACGAGCCCCAAAAGAAAAACCAATTGTGCACGCCTCGAACAACTCAAACGCATGAAACACCTCTAACGGTTCGAGGCATGCCTCGTAACAACTATGGTGTGGAGGACTTCTTATATGCACTGGAGAGCCCGTCTATCAGTTGGAGACTGCCTATATTCATGTTGGAAACCCTTGACAAGATTGGTAGAAGGTAAGGGAGAGCTTAAGACCGTTTTAGGACTTGTAGGCTGATCCACTTGGCTTGGGGATACTCGAGAATGCTAGGGTTGTCTACATAAATCTACCAACCAAACCTTTGGAGAACCACCATACACCGGGAGAAAGTCCCTCACTTTAAGGATACGTTTGAGATACACTTGAGAAGAAACAAGGTATAAGGTGGTCCATCCGTTTGAGACAGAGCTTCAGGATAGCCAAAATATTCCCAAGAGGTAGTCCCTCCATTAACCTATACACCTTAAATAAGAGTTTGTAGAGAGCCACAGTATTCCAGGAGGGTCACGCATACGCCTATGATGTGCGACATTGACACCGTTATTTAATCTTGATTTAATCATTATGTTGTTTTGGAAATTTGGTGGTCTATTCACCAAAAAATTTAATGGATGCTACTTTGCTTGTGCCACAATATGGCGGACAGCTGATAGTTTGTGGGACATTGCATGTACGAAACCAGTTATGCTTATTCAATCATGTGATGGCAGCTGCCACTAGCCAGAAAGAGCCTAGATAGAGATGCTGAAACCGATCCCGTCAAGTGGGAATAGACTCTGTTGGACACCCACACGCGTAATAGCACAACTTAAATTTCACAATATAAAAGAACAACTCAATAACAACTGAAAACTGAAATGAAATGAAATGTTGATCAATGGACACCAGCACTGGGGCCGGAACGGGCCGACCCCCCCTCAATATATGATATATTATTGGGAGTATTTAAAAAATACAATGCTCCATGGGTTCAATGAACCAGATGATGTCCATATACAACTGAGATGAATATAGTAAACAAACAAGAGACTTGAAGTAGACGTTCGAAGGAGAGCGATCCACTTAAAGAAGTCTAGTCTCTACGGTCCTGTGCCTTCACTGGAATCCGCAGAGAGCGCCCCACTGGTGTTCCAAGACCACGCACAAACAGGCGCTCCCGTACTAACGCCTGGCTCTCCCGATCTCGGCACCCATGGACTGTGGTTCTCCAGAAGCTTGGACTACCCGGCAGCGATCGGGTGTTAGCAGCAGAGAGTATCCCTGGGCGCAACAGCCTGCTGGCAAAAGAGAGGAGTTCTGAGCGCAGCCGCCTACTAGGAGGAGAGGAGTCTGAGCACAGCCGCCTGCAGAGTGGAGAGGTATATGGGCGCAGCCGCCTGTGTCTAGGCGCAGCCGCCTGCAGAGTGAAGAGGTATATGGGCGCAGTCGCCTTGGTCTGGGCGCAACCGCCTGCAGAGTGGAGAGGAGTCTCAACGCAGCCGCCTGCTGTCCAGAAAGGTGAGGTCTTGCACACAGTCGAATGCCCCCAAGCTGATGAAGTGGTCGCCTATATGTAAGTGTTGGAGAGGGCACACGTCCAACAGCTGGCCGGCCCCCCTAGCTTGCATGAAGGCGGCCAGTTCCAAGGTGGGGGGTGGGTAGGTGGCCATGCACCCACCCCCACACACGAGGGGTTCCCTTTACCCTCCATGACCCCAACGTGGGTGCCCACCCTACCAAGGACACCAAGTAATATTTGGGGAGGGTGTCCACTCATTAATGAGTGTGAACCTGCAACCTTATAAAAACAAAGGTTAAAAACAATGCTATAAAATAAACAAGTGCAATACACTTACCACCTGTTCACACGCAACAAAACTCGTCAGAAGACAGAGCAAACTTCACGACTCACTGGCAGGCGTCCCCGCTCAGTAAGTGGCACGTCAAACAGGCAAACACAAGAATACAAGACATGCAAAAACAGTTCCAAACATGCAAAACATGAATGCATGTGCAAACAGTATCATGGACATATCTCCCGTTCATGGAACAAGTACTAAACATTTCTGTCCGGCACAATGATGGCACGACAGAAAACATAAATCCCGGTCTTCCTATGGAGTGACAGTCCCATAGGTAAGACACATATCCAGGCACGAGCCTCCCTATGGAGTGACAATCCCATAGGCAAGACACGGCACAAATACTGGCTCTTCCATGGCGTGACAATCCCATGGATAGAACACAATCCAGGTCATACATGGGTGGCACTAGTCTGTGGCTGCAGTTTCAGTGGCCTCTCATGGAGACTTATCTGCTATGTGAGATTTGTATCATTTGGATGCTGATTTCTGTCATATATGGACTGATTTGATGGCTGGTCACTCACATGCCTCTTATGTGATCAAAGAGGGTTATCTTATGAAGGATAACTCCTTATGTGTGGTGAAGGATATGTGTCCAAAGGTTATGGACGAATGTCACGCTCCACCTTATGCTGGTCATAGAGGTATCATGCCTACTACACGCATGATTGAGAGATATTTCTTTTGGCCAAGCATGCTTAAAGACATTCAGGCATATGTACGTGCATGTATTACTTGCCAAAAAGTGAAATTTGACAGGCAAAAACCTCCAGGTTTGCTTCAGCCATTACCTATTTCCTCGCAGCCATGGGAAAGTATTACTATGGATTTTATTATGGACTTGCCTAGATCCCAGCATGGGAATGATGCTATTTGGACCATTGTGGACAGGTTTAGCAAGCAAGCTCATTTCTTGCCCGTCAAGAAAACCATTAAAGTTGATCATATGGTGAAGCTTTTTCTTGCAAATATTTTCAAGCATCATGGTATGCCTAAATCCATTGTTGGGGATAGAGATTCCAGGACTACGAGCCTTTTTTGGAGGGCTTTATTTGATAACATGGGCACTAAACTTGAGTTTTCATCAGCTTATCATCCCCAAACGGATGGCCAAAGTGAAGCTGCAAATTCAGCCACAATACGATTCATGCCTCCACGGGAAAGGCCCCGTTTGAGATTATTTATGGCAGAGTGGTCTTGCCACCCATCCTTCGTACAAAGGATGAGATTTTTGCAGCTAATGAGTATGTTCGTAACTTGGATGTAGCCTTTGCTCAGGTACGGACAGCCATTGCAAGGTCACAAGATAAGCATAAAATGGCTGCTGACAAGCATAGAAGGGACATGCAACTCAAAGAAAGTGATTGGGTTTTGCTGAAATTTGAGAAAGCTAGGCTTCAGAAGAGGACAAGACGAGAAGGATCATATCCTAAGCTTTCTCCTTGCTTTTATGGACCCTTCAAGGTGATTCAAAAGATCAATGAAGTGTCATACAGGCTTGCTTTACCTAGTCATTGGAAGATTCACAATGCATTTCATGTGAGTCTTTTGCGGAAGTATGTTGGGCTAGATCCTGAAGAGCTTGTCACAGAAGATCTGCCAGAGATTGATGAGCTTGAGGAGATCCTCCAGTCAGAACAAATTGTCTTTCACAAGGAGAGGAAGCTACCTGCAGGAAAGCTTTCCAGGAGATACCTTGTGAAGTTCAAGAATTATTTGCCCATTGATGCAAAGTGGGTGAACGAGGATTATTTTGTTGATTATCCACAACTGTTGCAGGCATATCTTGAGGCTTTTCAGTTGAGGACAACTCTTTAGAAGCCCGGGGGGATGTCACCAATTGGCCGACCATTTGGTCCATCTCCAGATTTGTCTCGTTCACTTGAGGCCAGGCCGGTGTAGAGCTCTTTTCTTTGATTCCTCCTAAGCTTGGATAATTTTCTTTTCTTGTCCTAATTTTTCTTGTTCAAGACAGTTGTCCCTTTGAGTCACTATCATTCACCCTCTCAAGGGGCTTGTGCCTTCCCTGTAAAGCATCAGAACCACGCGAGGCACTTGATGGGCCCCTCGAATTAGGTACTTCCAAAGGGTTGCCTTGGCTGTCCATTGTGTTAAGTGTGCTAGAAGCAGAGTGTCCAATACACAGGTTCGTTTCCCCACTAAGAAGAGGGAAATAACCATGCTCTGATACCAATGAAACCGATCCCGTCAAGTGGGAATAGACTCCGTTGGACACCCACACACGTAATAGCACAACTTAAATTTCACAATATAAAAGAACAACTCAATAACAACTGAAAATTGAAATGAAATGAAATGTTGATCAATGGACACCAGCACTGGGGCCGGAACGGGCCGACCCCCCCTCAATATATGATATATTATTGGGAGTATTTAAAAAATACAATGCTCCATGGGTTCAATGAACCAGATGATGTCCATGTACAACTGAGATGAATACAATTACCAAACAAGAGACTTGAAGTAGACGTTCAAAGGAGAGCGATCCACTTGAAGAAGTCTAGTCTCTACGGTCCTGTGCCTTCACTGGAATCCGCAGAGAGCAGTGTTCCAGGACCACGCACAAACAGGCGCTCCAGTACTAACGCCTGGCTCTCCCGATCTCGGCACCCATGGACCGTGGTTCCCCAGAAGCTTGGACTACCCGGCACCGAACGGGTGTTAGCAGCAGAGAGAATCCCTGGGCGCAGCAGCCTGCTGGCAAGAGAGAGGAGTTCTGAGCGCAGCCGCCTGCTAGGAGGAGAGGAGTCTGAGCGCAGCCGCCTGCTGTTTGGGCGCAACCGCCTATAGAGTGGAGAGGTATATGGACGCAGCCGCCTGTGTCTGGGCACAGCCGCCTATTTCTGGGCGTAGCCGCCTGCAGAGTGGAGAGGTATATGGGCGCAGCCCCCTGTTTCTGGGCGTAGCCGCCTGCAGAGTGGAGAGGAGTCTCAACGCAGCCGCCTGCTGTCCAGAAAGATGAGGTCCTGCACACAATCGAATGTCCCCAAGCTGATAAAGTGGTCGCCTATATGTAAGTGTTGGAGAGGGCACACATCCAATAGTTGGCCGGCCCCCCTAGCTTACATGAAGGCGGCCAGTTCCAAGGTGGGGGGTGGGTAGGTGGCCATGCACCCACCCCCACACACGAGGGGTTCCCTTTACCCTCCATGATCCCAACGTGGGTGCCCAAAATGGGTGTCCACCCTACCAAGGACACCAAGTAATATTTGGGAAGGGTGTCCACTCATTAATGAGTGTGAACCTGCAACCTTATAAAAACAAAGGTTAAAAAGAATGCTATAAAATAAACAAGTGCAATACACTTACCACCTGTTCACACGCAACAAAACTCGTCACAAGACAGAGCAAACTTCACGATTCACTGGCAGGCATCCTCGCTCAGTAAGTGGCATGTCAAACAGGCAAACACAAGAATACAAGACATGCAAAAACAGTTCCAAACATGCAAAAACAGTATCATGGACATATCTCCCGTTCATGGAACAAGTACTAAACATTTCTGTCCGGCACAATGATGGCGCGACAGAAAACATAAATCCCGGTCTTCCTATGGAGTGACAGTCCCATAGGTAAGACACAGATCCACGCACGAGCCTCCCTATGGAGTGACAATCCCATAGGCAAGACACAGCACAAATACTGGCTCTTCCATGGCGTGACAATCCCATGGATAGAACACAATCCAGGTCATACATGGGTGGCACCACGTCCATGTTTATGCAAAAATACTCGCCCCTTTCACATGAGACATCGGCCTGGCCTCAAGTGAACGAGACACAAATCTGTAGATGGACCAAATGGTCGGCCAATTGGTGACAGATGCTAGTTCCAAGCAAGAGAAAGCCTGCATGCAAGTGCAAGTAGATGATAATTCTTGGGCAAATGAAACTTGTTCCGTGTAAAATAATGCAAAAGCGTGGCATGAACACTGGTGCGAGGATTAATTTTATGCAATGCCTGTGATTGGCTAGCGGCGAGTGGTGCAGCTACTAGATTTTGTGGACCATTTTATTTTTGAAATGCCTTGGCAATGTGTGCACAAACAATCGACAACAACGAAACATCATGTGGAATCATGAAAAGCGGATGACGACAACTCATAGCTTTGATAGCAGTAGTATTGGAGAAGAAAAAGTTTCCAGCACCTAAAAGTTTTCTCGAGGATATGAACCACATCATTATGGAAAGCTCAAGATAGAGTAATAAATTATGCAACTAATATCAAAAGCACACCTAACACTCTGAGGACTTAAATAATATTCAAGAGAGCCATGTGGAAGCCACTAGCTACCTGGTTCCAATGGTGCCGATGTTGACGGTGTAATCTCGTCCAAACTCATTTTTGTTGCCTTTTCCTCATCCTCAAAGCGCTCACGTGCTTCCAAGAGTATGGTGATATATTTATAGATGTTACTTTGTATCATGGACTTTAGATTCTGCAACTCTTTTGAAGTAAAGTGTGCTTCATACAAGAACTTGGCCTGTTCACAGTTTACCCACCCCAAAAAAAGGCAAAACAAAACACAGCAGCAGCTTAAGCACCTCCACATTGTATTCAAATGTATTAAAGAGCACACAATAAAGGGTCACATCCCCACCCTCCCCCACCCCACCCCACCCCCAAGAATGATCAACTTTGCTGTCTCAGATGTCAGCTCTTCAATCACATCAGAGCTGCCTGCTAAACCTAAACGCCCAGCCTGTATTTGTTACATACACAAATACAAACAGCTTTCTTCAAATCTTGCTGCAAAGACTTCCCCACCTTGATTATGTTACATAAACAAATAGAAACAGCTTGCAGAAATCCCTGGTTGAGAAGCCAAAAAGTCGATAACTTTTTAATGTAATTACCTGCTTGAAAATGGTACTAGTCCCACAACCAGCATGCCCTAGCAGTAGAATTTTGTCAATTTTCTTTTGCTCAAGGTATACAGGTACCGATTTGCACACTTCAGGTCCAACAGTGTTGGAGTTCAGCGTTGGCAATGAAAATAAAGGATATAAAAACCTTGCTGTGGCCTGCCAAAGAAGCACCACAAGGTTAATACACAAACCCAATCCATCTCTCCCCCATGATCACTCCAAAAGAATTTTGTATCCAGTATGTAAGGGTTTATTGTAGCAAATTAACAGGCCAAATAAATGTTACAACCTTGCATCGGTCAAGCAGGGGCTAGGGTTATTGCTCTTATGGGTCATGTAAGGCGAAGCATGGGTTAGCAATTGCAAAAGCAAGCCCTGTGGTGTGCACATAACTACAGTGTTGAGCAAACAGTGTGTGGGTTGGGATCTAGTGTAGCCCTAACAGTGGATAGTGAGTGGGCTGCCAAACTCCCTGGTGAATGCCACATGGCATGAGTAGTCCTATGCAGACAAGGTGATCTATGGTCTTGGGAGGTCTCCTATCCAACATATGTGAAGTAGGAGCTTTCAAGACGAAATGCTACTCACCAACACAAGCAAATGTCACATGCATCCGTCCTCAAGCGCATGTGCTATGACAATTGAGGACACTTGTACAAGGTTGTAAGTGTATGCGTGTGTGCAATTAGGGTAAGCATCACTAGTAATCTGTATGGTGTAGAAATGTGCAGATTTGGGACAGTTCTGGATTATTTTTGGGCAGCCTAACCATGTGTAAACTAGCCTAGCCAAGGGAGCAAGGGTTGGGCACCTTTTTAGCCCAATATGAACCTGTCTAGTGAATTTTATGACATGATTTTTGGCCTTGGAAAAGGCTGGCCCACTGGAGTTACTGGACAAATATTTTTCCTATAAAAGGGATCCATAAATCCCCATTCTACAATATCTTCTTCAAGACTTTTTGGAGCAGCCCACACACACACACACACACACAGGATCCACATAAGAAAGTAGCAGAATTCCGTCCACCTGAGTAAACACACCTAAGGTGTCTAGATCTAGCAACTATCATTGTAAAAATTTCGCTTTCAGTCAATCGGCTAATATGTGCAGGAGTTTGGGTTGAGAAAGCAAGTCTTCACTGTAATCTCTCTTCTTCTCTTCCTATTCTCTCTATATGTTTGCTTTGTGGTCTAAAATAGCACACTTTGATAGTGTACATCTGACATTGGTATCAGAGCATCGGTGCTAGAGTCTCTATTTACCATTGGTAATAGTAAAATCTTAGCCAAAAAAAATTCTCTCGTAGGAAACATCGACTTCGTAGCATGTTGGTACCAATGAAAACATGAGATCCTGGAGGAGTAATACCATCAAGACCGAAGAACACAAATTCCATTACCGTTAGGAACAGTTGGAATGGGGAGAACGCAAAGCTCACTCCAGGCAGGAAAACGCAGGATGTCATGCAGAGACTGTAACTTGCGACGCCCGGGGGACTAGGGCCTTTGACACACTTGTTGGGTTTTATGCTGTGTATGCACCCAGAGGAGTGCTAGTGATCATCAGTAGATTACTGGAGCACTTTTTACTTCAGCTAGTGGAGGTTTCTTCCCCCAGTTTAGCTTAGTTTCACTTATAAACAGTTTATAAGTGTTTTGGTCCACCCGGCACATTTTATGGCCGGACATGTGAACACATCTTTTAGGTCACTTTATTATGTGGCTATTGTACTTCACATTATCAACTGGATTCACAACAAGAGTCGTGTTCTCTCTCTGCTTCCCCACGTTTGTGTTTGCAGTACCTCCAAACCCTAACCCTAACAGCTGAAAGCCTTCATTTGGTATCAGAGCTACCAGGTTGGCCTGCCCTTGCCCTGCCCGTACTGTTCAACACCACCATCCGTACTGTTCATTAGCTTCGCCTGTACCCTTCAGCTGCTCGTACAACTTCACCGACAGCTACAAAGCACCGTACAGGCTACAGTACCTGTGCCGTACACTGTGCCTGCAACGTGCTGGTCCACGCCATCACCTGAAGCTGTACCTGCTCATTCCGCCATAACCTGCAGCAATACTGTCCTGCGCAGACAGCCGTATAGGCGACCTGCTGTGTACCTGTTCATTCCGTACAGGCGACCTGTGGTTGTACTCGTTCAGTACCACGACTGTACCTGCTGCGCACATCTGAAGTCAACAGTCGACTGCAGTTTCGCTTCCTACTTCTGTACTGTACCTGCTCGCCCTGCTTCCGTACCTGCTTCCGTACAATACCACGACTGTACCTGCTGTGTACCTGCACAGTACAGTCAACTGTACTTGTTCATTACAAATACAATTTTGGTAAGCATTACAAGTTTTGAATTTTGGGTATTTTTCTCTGTGAAAATCTTCTGTTAGATACAGGCAGACTTTCTTGCAAAGAAATCTCTACAGGTTTCTTGCAAGGTTTTGGGTGCAGTAACTTTGGGCAATTTTTGAACATTTTGGCACTGTGTAAGCCATTTTTGCTGCTCTACTCAGTCAGTGGTGCATTGTGTTGCACATTCAGAGGATTGAGAGTGCAGGCATATTTGGGTTAACTGTATTCAGTGGAGTACAGTTGCTTTTAGGGTTCTTGCTATTGGGTTTTTTGATACACAGGTACAACATTGTGCATTGGCATAATGGCAAATCAACAGCAGAGTGATGTATTCACGTATTTGTCTAAGGAAGACAAATTGGACGGCACGAACTACTACTTGTGGAGTTTTATGCTGAAAAATGTGCTCGTGGCAAAAGGTCTTTGGGATTTTGTTAGTGGTGATGAACCACGTCCAGGTCCACTGGCTCCAGAGACTCCTCCCCAAGGGGGTGCTCGTGGACGAGGACAACAGGTACAAGCTCCAGGTCAGCCATTGCCTGTTCAAAGAATAAATGCTCAGAAGACATGGGATGCCAGAGATGCACAAGCCTTGTCACTCATTGCATTGTCAGTACAGAGGTCTATTATACCTCATATTCGTTCAGCTGGCTCTTCACAGAATGCATGGGTGACTTTGGAGCAGATGTATGCTGCAGCTGGAAAATCAGAAAATGCATGAAGGAGATGATATGTCTAGCCACTTAAACAAGCTGCAGGATTTGAGAGAGCAACTCATCAATGTGGATGAGATTATTCCTGAGACACAGCTTGTATCCACCATCTTGCACTCTTTGCCAAGATCTTACTTGGCTTTTCATACCTCTTTGAACCTCAACATGAGGAATGCTGTTGAACCCCTCAAGTATCAGGAACTTGTTGCTCTCTTGCTACAAGAAGAGCAAATGAGGAAGAATATGAATATGAACACAAGTGCTGAACAAGCATTTACTACAGGTCAAAAGGGGAAAGGCAAATCTCAGCCAAAGAGTAAGAATTCAGGTGATGGTGGTTCATCTCAGGATACCAAGAAAAGTGATGGACAGCCCAAGAAGAAGGGCAAATGTCATTACTGTAAGAAGCCACGTCACTACATCACAGAGTGTAGAAAGAGGATTGCCAAAGAGAAGGCAAAGGAATCTGGGATGTCTGTAAATGATGCCTCTAAAGTTCCTCCAGAGACCGCTTCTTTTGTTGAGGACATGGATTACTGTTTCTATACATGCAGCTATGATGCCTCTTGGTCTTCACAGGCACTCAGTATGAGAGAGCATGCATGTACTTGGTATTTTGATAGTCGTGCTTCACAGCATATCACATCTCGCAGGGATTTGTTTTGTCATGTAAGCCCTGCCCCTGTTGGCAAAACTGTTCAGTGTGCCAACAATGCTTCATATCCAGTTCGTGGCATTGGGGAGATTCAGCTCACAGCCATTGATGGCTCTATTCTTCGCCTTACAGATGCCTTATATGTACCAGGGATAAAGAAGAATTTGTTGTCCATTTCTTCTTTAGCACATTGTGGTATGCAAGTCCACTTTGATGATGACAAATGCATGGTCAGAGACAAAGCTAATGCTTTGACCTCGATGCTTACTGGTACATTATGTCATGGACTTTATCAGTTGGATGCATTTCAGCCAGTGGATCAGTCTGCTTACAATGCATTCACTCTTACTCCAGCTATGGTTGATGCGGAGTTATGGCATGCTCGCATGGGGCATGTAAATTTTGGTAGTCTTATGCTTATGCAGCGACATAACATGTTTACAGACCTACCTCTCATGAAGAGGCCTCCAGATCACATTTGTGAAGGATGTATTTTGAAAAAAATGCATAGGTTTTCCTTCTCACTGATCAGGCTCTACGAGCAACTGCAAAGTTACAGCTTATACACAGTGATCTTTGTGGTCCCATGCAGACGAAGTCAATAGGAGGTTGCTTCTATTTTGCTACATTTATTGATGACTTCTCTCGTATATGCTCGGTCTATCCTTTGACACAGAAATCACAGGTATATGATGCATTTTTGGCCTTTGTAGCACTTGCTGAAACAGAGTCAGGATGCAAGGTTAAGACTCTCCGTTCTGACCGAGGGGGGGAATATATGTCACACATGTTGAATTCCTTTCTTGAGAGGAGAGGTATAAAACATCAGTATACTACTCCTTATACTCCACAGCAGAATGGGGTTGCAGAAAGGAAGAATCGGTCACTCATGGAGATGGCCAGATGTATGCTAAAGGCAAAGAAGCTACCACATATCTTTTGGGTGGAAGCTGTCATGTGTGCTTGTCATATTTTGAATCGATGTCCCATAAAGGCATTGGTTTCCATTACTCCTTTTGAGGCTTGGCATGGCCGCAAGCCTTCGGTATCACATTTTCGTATTTTTGGGTGTCTTGCATATGCACACATACCCAAAGAGTTGAGGAGGAAGTTGGATGATAAAGCCACAAAATGCATTTTTGTTGGGTATAGCCGTGAGAGCAAGGGCTACCGGTTATATGACCCACTATCCAGGAAGATATTCACTAGTCGGGATGTGATTTTTGATGAAAAATCAAAAATATCCATGGCTGGTTATGATGCAAATCAGGCTGAAAATGATGTGTTTGAAGGTCTACTACCTATGGAATTTCATTCCACAGTTGGTGATCCAACTCATGAGAGTACAGGACAGCCAGCAAATCATGAAGGTGGTGCAAAAATTCAGCAGCAAATTGAGCCAGAAGCTGAACCAAATATGGGACAGCAGGCACCACAGGTCAGACACATACCTAGATGGTATTTGAGGACATTACAAGACAGCCATCTAGAGGGTCCTCTTGCTGGTCGTACTCGTAGGGAGACACGGACCAATGAGCATGCACACATCATGGATTTGAATATGGTTATGGCAGCCAGTTTACAGGATGATGATGAGCCTGATTCATTTGTGGATGCACGAGACAATGTGCATTGGAACAAAGCCATGCAGGATGAGCTTGATTCTATTAAAAGGAATCAAACATGGGATTTGGTTGATCTGCCCAAAGGCAAGAAAGCAATTGGTACTAAGTGGGTCTATAAGTTGAAAAGACATGGAGATGGATCCATTGACAGGTACAAAGCCCGTCTAGTTGCAAAGGGCTATGCACAAAAGAAGGGCATTGATTATGAGGAGACATTTGCTCCTACATCCCGTATGTCAACACTTAGGTGTGTCATTGCATTGGCTGCACATCGTGGTTGGGTTGTTCACAAGTTGGACACAAAGACTGCTTTCCTACATGGGGACCTCAAGGAGGAAGTTTATGTATATCAGCCCATAGGCTTTGCAGAACATGGTCATGAAGGGAAAGTATGCAGGCTGAAAAAGGCCTTGTATGGTTTGAAACAAGCTCCACGAGCTTGGTATGCAAAGATAGATGCTTTCCTACTCACTCAAGGTTTTGTGAACAATCCATCAGAAGCCACCTTGTATGTAAAGAAAGAAGAGAAAGATCTGCTGGTCATCAATCTTTATGTAGATGATCTCTTGCTCATGGGATCAAATGATGACAAAATTGCAACTTTTAAAGAGATACTGCAACAGACATTTGACATGTCTGATTTGGGGCTTGTACACTACTATTTGGGCATACAGTTTGTACAGGATAACAGAGGCATTGGGTTGTTGCAATCTTGGTATGTTGCTAAACTTCTGGAGAAGTTTAAATTTCAGGATTGCAAGCCTATTAGCACTCCTATGGAGCCTGGGATGAAACTGTCACTACAAGATGACAGTATTTCCTTTGATGCCACTACATATGCTCAGGCTGTTGGGTGCCTTATTTATTTGTGTACTACACGGCTAGATATTCAATATGCCGTATCTCAGTTGAGCAGATTCATGCACAGCCCGCGGTTGTCACATTGGCAAGCTGTGAAGCGTGTATTCCGGTATTTGCAGGGTACCTTGTCTCTTGGATTGCTTTATCCTAAGGGGGGTGACATGCAGTTATACGCTTACAGTGATTCAGATTGGGCTGGTGATTTTGATACCAGACATTCCACTAGTGGAAATTGTTTCTTTCTTGGCTCTTCATGCATTTCTTGGCTAAGCAAGAAACAGACCACAGTGGCCACTTCGTCTTGTGAGGCAGAGTACAGAGCAACCTACACTACTACTGTAGAGTGTGTTCGGCTGCGTCGTCTCATGATTGATATGGATATTTCAGTGGAGGAGCCTACACCTATCTATACTTATAGTCAGAGTGCCATTGCTGTGGCCAGGACTCCTATGTTTCATGCTCGCACGAAACACATTGAGATTCACTATCATTTTGTTCGGGAGAGACTCCACGCAAGTGATATCAGTCTGATCTATTGTCCTACAGATCAGAATGTGGCAGACATCTTCACCAAGGCATTACCACGTCCGAAATTTGAAGCATTCCGCACTGCTTTGAATTTGTTTCCTTTTGGTGGATGATGTACAGTGATCACATATCACTCCAGGGAGGTTTGTTGGGTTTTATGCTGTGTATGCACCCAGAGGAGTGCTAGTGATCATCAGTAGATTACTGGGACACTTTTTACTTCAACTAGTGGAGGTTTTTTCCCCCAGTTTAGCTTAGTTTCACTTATAAACAGTTTATAAGTGTTTTGGTCCACCCGGCACATTTTATGGCCGGACATGTGAACACATCTTTTAGGTCACTTTATTATGTGGCTATTGTACTTCACATTATCAACTGAATACACAACAAGAGTCGTGTTCTCTCTCTGCTTCCCCACGTTTGTGTTTGCAGTACCTCCAAACCCTAACCCTAACAGCTGAAAGCCTTCAACACTTGTTGATACCATCAATGCATATTAAAACACTTAAACATGGCCACAGCCTTAACACATATCCATCATCACTTTGCATAAAAGCTGGACAAAACATCCACAAATGCTGAAAATGGAGCTTGCACATGTGACACCACATAGAGGCCGGAATGGGCCGACCCCCCCCTTGGAGTATTTTATTACCCAAGGAGAATAATATCATGTACAAGCTTTGAGGGCTTACTCTCCCCACGGGAGATCCCGGATTATCCATATACAAGTGCCATAACACAGCCCAACACAAAGCTACCAAGCCGGAAGATAGGCTGTTGAAATACCGGGCCAATAATATAATCCATATACCTCCGTGTGGGTACTGATTCTTCCCCAAAAACCATGGATCTTCATGCAATAGAGTTGGTACAACAAGTACAACGCTCCATTCAGCCGGTACAACCGGTACAGTGGTTGGTACAACAAGTACAAGTACAAATGCTATACAATAGGTACAATGACTGTGCAACAGGTACAGTGGTTGGTACAGCAAGTACAAAAGTTAGTACAGTCGATACAATGGCTGGTATAGCAAGTACAACAAGTACAAGGACTGGTACAACCAATACAATGGCTGGTACAACAGGTACAAGAACTGGTACAACAAGTACAAATGCTAGAAATCATAATAAATGATCAAATACCCTTGCCTTCAGTATTTCTTCGCGATGGAAGCCTCCAAAACAGTCCCCAACAGCCGGTATTCTTCATGGGCAGCCTTCAAGAGAGAGAGAAAGAGAGTAGCCATCATTAGGGAAGCCTATAACGGTGGTAGAGGCTAGTGTGTAGCAAGAGAGCCTCTATTAATGAAGAGAGAGGGCTCCAATTTATAGATTTGGGCCTCCCATGAGCTAAAATGGCAAGAGAAGGCTACAATGACAAGTGGAGAGCCACACAATAGCTGGAGTGACAAGTGTGAGGTCACTTGTCTCACTTTGATCAACTTTCTGACAAGTGTGAGGCCACTTGTCTCACTTTGATCCACTTTCTTGCCACATGTCCCAATCTGAGAGATGGGTTCTCCCATAATCTTTACCTCTAAAAATATTCCAACCAGTAGACATTCTGTCATAGGCACTTTGCTAACTCTTGGTATCTGCACAATTCTAGATGTAATGACGCGAATAGAATTTCCATCAGAGTCGGGCCAAAAATAGCACCTCTCCTAAATTTTAGGAGTATGGTCCTTTGTATTCTAGGATAATCCCCCATTTCCAAAGATTGTACTTTCCAAATATTTAGACATCCTCGAGTCCACCAAACCCCTTTCATACTGGGAAATGTCCAGGCTAGTGACTGAGACACAGACAAATGCAACTTTTTAGAGAATGATTCAATGCAATGAAGCAGCATTGGCGTACTGAAAAACCACAGGACCATGGCTAGGGTTCTTCGTAGGTATGGCTATGGTGGCTAAAAGGCTAAGGCAGCCATGATGTAGAGAGAGAGAGAGAGAGAGAGAGAGAGAGAGAGAGAGACTATATCAAAGAGAGAGACAACAAAATTGCACGACTCAAATGATTTGCTTCATTGATTGATATTAAATTGAAGTACAAGGCCTTTGCATATATAGCCCTTTCAATATACCAAACCCTTTGACCCTTATTAAATGCGAGCTTATCCCCCTATAAGAGCACACGTGAATACTCTAAAGCCGATTACAACCATTAAGGGGGCTGTTCACACACAGACAAGCTCCGATATATCCCAACAATCCCCCCTTCGGAGCAAAGGTGGTGAGACCCGAAAGCAAAAGAAGTTGCTACTACCTACCCCATCCACCCTACCTCACCATCTACACCTCCCGTGCCATGGTAGTCACGGTAAGACCAAGGTAGTGAGACTAGCACTTAGTCACCCCCCTTGTTCCTAACTAGGATATAGAGAAAAAGGAAGCCTTTTATAAAACTGAAGGCAAACACACGCAGATACAATCAATTTTAGGGGGACTACCCGAGGCAGAGAACCCTTATTTGATACACATTGATAAAGGCAACTAAAATACCCACTCATCATCTACCTCATCGAGGGAGACTTGGGCCATTGCTACAAATATGTTCTCTTCAGCAGGTTCCTCTTCATCTTCAGCAGCAAGATTTGTGTGGTGTTTCTCTTGCTCTTTCTCCATTTTTTTAAAGCAGTTGGCCTCCTTATGCCCCATTCTCTTGCAGTACCTGCACTGAATCTTCTTGTTGGTCCTCCACTTCTATTCTCCCACAAAAGCTCTGTCATAGTTTACATTGCTGCTTGCTTGACTTTCTTTGTTTCTTCTATCTTTTTCAAGCAGCAAGGCTACCATATCTTCAAATGATGTTGAAGCTATGTGCATGACTTCGATGGTTTGTTGAAACTCGGTAACATCTTGCATACTTTTGGTGAGAACTGCCACCTTGTCCTCATCATCAGGCTCACACTTAAGGCTAGTGAGCTGTTGAACTAGTGAGTAGAACTTGGCAAGATGATCACTTAATTCTTCATTATCTAGCATTTTCAAATCATAGAACTTTAACTTAAAGAAAACCTTAGAATTAGTGATTTTGTTACCAAAAAGAGTCTCCAGTTTGTCCCAAATTTGCTTGGCGGTTTGCGTGAAGTCTATGTGATGAACAAGAGTGTCTGCCAAGCTGAGACCGATTAGTGCAATAGCTCTGTCGTTGCATTGTCGCCACAACTTCTACTTTTCTGGCTCATTGGCTCCTGGGTATTCATCATCTCCGGAGATTATGCTCCAGACGCCCTCCCTCATCAAGAGAAGCTGCATCTTGGTCTGCCAGGTAGGGAACCCAGCACCAGAGAACCTATCGATTGGAGTGGTTGATAGAGTCATAATGCTGTTGTAGGGGGCTGGTTTTTACAATAGACTTAATTTTTTCAGCTATTGCAGGCTTCAATTAGGTCAATTTCTCTGATTTTTAGAGAAACCCCCAATTTTTAGGATTTGTAGAGACTTAAATTTTTACCAATTTTGCTGATCTTGTTGAAAATAAAAAATGCCCCAATTTTCCTTTAAGTGTTCGGCTTCAATTTTTCAACAGAAGCAAAAATGCAGAAATGCCCCAAATTTTTCTTACTGTTGTAAGTGCCAATTGTTGATGTGAGGTACAATGAGTACTGTTGATGTAGACAAAGCTTCTAAATTTGTTGAGGATCTGCTACTGATGGAGAAGTAGGAGCTGTTGTTGATGGATTCGCCAGCTTCTAGGCTATCACGTAAGGCTTTTAGTAAGCCTTATGTAAGGCTTTTAATAAACCTTAGAGTAAGGGTTTAAAGCCTCAAGCCTTACAAGGCTAAAACAAAGGACACTCGGCTGATGCTAGTGGGTGAGCGACAGGCAGCCAGAGGTGGCAGAGTGGGAGCGCGCACGAGGGGGAGAAGAGATCGTGAAGAAGGGAAGGCCACAAGTGGCGGACACAGGTGCGCAGGAGACTATGCCAAGGAAGAGGTAGCAAGGAGTAAGAATGAGAAGGCCGGCAGCCCACAGAAAAGAAGGCTGACAATGAAGGTAACGAGATGGCATAGGAAGCTCTGATACTAATTGAAAGACCACAGGACCATGGCTAGGGGTTCTTCGTAGGTATGGCTATGGTGGCTGAAAGGCTAAGGCAGCCATGATGTAGAGAGAGAGAGAGAGAGAGAGGAGACTATATCAAAGAGAGAGACAACAAAATTGCACGACTCAAATGATTTGCTTCATTGATTGATATTAAAATGAAGTACAAGGCCTTTGCATATATAGCCCTTTCAATATACCAAACCCTTTGACCCTTACTAAATGCGAGCTTATCCACCTATAAGAGGTGGTTCACACGTGAATACTCTAAAGCACACTTACAGCCATTAAAGGGGCTGTTCACACACATACAGGCTCCGATATATCCCAACACGTACAAAGATAAAGTTGAAGAGAGCACAAAAGTGGTGATTTCATGAGGGGTTAAAACTCAACAAGAGGGAGTTACACTCAACAGAGCAAGATCTTCAAAGAGAGACAGTTGTGCAGGAGTTTGGACCATTGAAAGCACAAGAAAAGGTGCTACAAGAGTCGGAACAATTTTTCTCAAGCGCAACAGGATGACTTTTCAGATTCATGGGATTTATCAAGTGGAAATCTGATTGTACCCATTCAACTGGTTGGGGACAAGTGTACAAGTAACATTGATCTTTGTCCAGAAGATTCTGTGAAGATTGAGAAGTTCATTCCAAAATCCATTCCAGAACCAGACAGAAGACTTGAAGATGGGCGTGATCAAGGCATGGATGATCTAGGTAGAACATTGGCGATGATAATTTTTCTTCCTGTTCCAAAATAACCAAGAGAATGCACATGCATCCATCCTCAAATGCATGTGCCATGACAATAAAGAACACTTCCGTACAAAGTAGTTGGTGTATGCTTCTGTGCAATCCAAGTGTTGGGCACCTTTTCAGCCCAGTGTGAACGCTTTCAGTGAATTTTATGGCATGATTTTTTGGCTTGCAAAAGGCTGGCCGACTGAAGTTATTGGACAAGGATTTTTCTTATAAGAACAATCCCAGAATCGAATTATAATATCTTCTCAGTACTTTTTGGCGCAGCCGAGAGAGAGAAGATCCACTCAAGAAAGTACAAAATTTAGTCTAGATTGCCGGCAGAGCTAACACACCTCAAGAATCTAGATCTTGTAGATATCGTTTTTTTTTTTACATTTCAGTCAATCAGTTGATATATGCAGTGGTTTAGGTTGAGAAGGTAAGTCTTCCGCTGGCATCTCTCCTCTTCTCTTCTTAT
Source organism: Cibotium barometz (assembly GCF_041138505.1). NCBI lineage: Eukaryota > Viridiplantae > Streptophyta > Polypodiopsida > Cyatheales > Cibotiaceae > Cibotium > Cibotium barometz. The sequence goes on along the minus strand of NC_141051.1, from coordinate 1,117,847 downwards.
GCTTTGTGTATACGCAGTTTTAGTGGTCTAAAATGGCACGCTTCCATAAGTATACACGCTTACATAAGTATACATCTAACAACAAATGAGGAGTACAAAAAAGTTGGCTAAATATTAAGCCTGGCTCGTGACCTGCCATCCAACTCCAAAGTCATGCCATTTGACTCCATAAGCCTTTGAATGTCCTGCTCTAACGCATATTACATTTCTATACCCATCTTGGGTGAAGCAAGACGTGGCACACCACAAGAAACAGACCTCTCTCCTCGTAATATCCCACGGCTGGCTGCCCGGTGGAAATCCCAGTACCCTCGTGAATCCTGGAATAGATGCACTATGGAGCTCTAGAAAGCTACTCCATGCTTCAAGGCCAATGTTTTTCTCTGGAAGATTCTCCATCGTTAACTCCCTACCCGGGACTGGTTCACCTACAGGCCAGACACCTCAATCTTCTGCCCACTCTATCAGTCGCACAGAGAACATGTTTTCCATCTCTTCTGGGCATGCCCCTATGCTCAATCCCAGTGGAGAAGGCTGCAGCAATGACTTCATGATAAAGGGACTCAGTATCAATTCACATGGAAGAATGCCCTGCTTGGCGACACTAAGAAGCTTGGAATAGATGCACTATGGAGCTCTAGAAAGCTACCCCATGCTTCAAGGCCAATGTTTTTCTCTGGAAGATTCTCCATGATTAACTCCCTGCCTGGGACTGGTTCACCTACAGGCCAGACACCTCAATCTTCTGCCCACTCTATCAGTCGCACAGAGAACATGTTTTCCATCTCTTCTGGGCATGCCCCTATGCTCAATCCCAGTGGAGAAGGCTGCAGCAATGACTTCATGATAAAGGGACTCAGTATCAATTCACATGGAAGAATGCCCTGCTTGGCGACACTAAGAAGCTAAACCCTGCTCTAGCATCCCTCTGACCCTGGGTGCGCTACAACATCCTGAACACTCTAACCCGATGTGTTTCCCCATCGCACTGGATATTCTTAAACCCGATGCTAGGTGCTGCTAAGCCCCAGCTGCTGCGATAGCCGTGATCAGACCTTATCAACTAACCTTTTCTCTTTTGTAACTCAATCATATATATTAATCCAAATCTCACCTTTCCCTCGCAAAAAAAAAAAAGGATGTGGCACCCCAGCTTTTGCTGATCAGCCAATCACACCCATCACTAACCCCTACCTATACTACCTGATCTACCAGACATGTATGTATGCCTTCTAAAGGCCAGAACATATCTGGTTAGAGAATGCGCTTTACATTTAAATCCATAAACACGTTAAAATGCAAAAAAGGAAGTCTTCACATGCATATAAGGTTTCTTGATAAGCACCAAACCTTTTATACATGACACAATTATCAAGAACAAGTGAGCCTGAACCTTCTATAAATATTAACTTTTACCTTTCCCCAAATATTGCCAAGGTAGTTGTTCTGACCCTCTTCCTGATAGGCTCCATCAGGATAGACCCAAAGGAGTGTTCTAGGGGGGCACTGTACACCTGCGAACTAAATATATGAAAAACAGGACTCAGCATTCCTTTTGGGAGAAAAGGGAAGGGGGTTGCGGAGAGAGAGAGAGAGAGAGAGAGAGAGAGAGAGAGAGAGAACCAAATAAACACAAACAGCAGAATAGTAAATAACCTTCAGCATTTTTAACTCTATTTTGGTTATCTCTCGCCCATTTATGTAAACTTCTGTACACCCAGCACTGGCCTTCTCATCTAGCGTACCACCAACACTCAGAGAGGCAGTGATGATATGGTCAGGTTTCTCCCCTTCCTGCAGATAAAAGTAAAGAGGGCTCTTCTATTAGAAACCTTCAGCTGAAATGCTTCGAGCTCTGCACAAGCCATGAGGTAAAAAATAGAACGCACCTTCCCCCAATACCCACACTGATTGTCATACCAATATCTTCCTGGCTTCAACCTGGATGGAGGATTGCTACATCCAAGCAATTCTGCCAACTCTTTGGCATTGAGCTGTTTTCCATTTACATATAGTTGTTCCGGGCGGATTTGATTAGCTAAACATTCTCTTTCCGCCTTCATTATCTGATATACTTCCAGATTGCTTAGAAGCCGGTTAAGGAGTTTTGATGGCTTCCCTAGATATGGCCGTTTGGATTCATCAATGGACTGACCTATACATCTGACACACTTTCTACCTTCTGGCATTGAGCCCATTGCTTTAACTACACAGCTGATGCAATATTTCGCATTGCAAACCAAGCATGTCTCCTTCTCCTGCATTCTGTTTGCTTTCAAGCACTCATGGCATTCGCCCTTTCTCCTTTGCTGGTTGTTCAAGAAATTGAGATCTAGTGTCGTTTGATCCTGCAGTTCTCGTGAAAATCCATTAGCACTGCTGTTACTGGTGCGAAATGAAGACGACTGTGGCCCAGAAAACCTGAAATCTGACTTGGTTGAAATGTGGTCCTCTTGGCCAGGGTATGGCAGGACTTCTACTGTTTCTAGGTGAAAGGAAGAAAAAACGTCAACGTCATTCACTGAGATACCCCTTGCAGACAAAGAAGGTGAATCTACGTCTGCATCCTGCGCTTCTGGAGAAGTCTGGTTTTGAGAAGGGTGTGATGGCTGCTCAGAAACAATAGAACCTCTGGATATGGCTGAATCGGAGATATCAGATGGGAAGCCTTCACGAGCCTCTATGCTTGCGTTCTCTAGAGAAGTGCCAGATGTGCTTCGCTGCGTATCCACAACAAGTTGAGGAGTTAACTTTGAAGAAGAGCTTCTGTGTGAACCAACAGCAACAACCCGAGGAGAGAAGGGCCTGCTGATTAGAGACTCCGCCTTGGGAACATAGGCAGGGCGAGGGCCGCTATAAACAGTTGCAAATGAATAATCGAGAGCTTCTTCATTTGGAACTGGCACTCCAGGAGGAAGCATGCTCTGGCAAGTAGCCCTCCATGCCTGATCTTCGCTGCCGCTGACCACGGTGGCCATGGTGGGGCAACCTCACATTGAAAGGAGCCGCTCTAACCAGAGCTAGAGGTTTGTATCTGACTTTGGAGGCTATGGAAGAGCCGGGGGAAGAAGAGAGAGAGGAAGGGAAGGGGGGAGGGGGGGGCGGGGGCACAGACCTACAGCGGAGAAAGGCGATTGATCTGCTTCAATGGGAGCTAAGGTATGTTTGCTCTTCACGAAAACGAACACAACTTTATCTTGCTCTGATAACAGCAAGGGTTTTTCTCCCTGGCAGCTAACGAAACTCTGGTGTGGCTATGGTGACCCAATGCTCTGATGCAAGCACGGGTTTTTCTCCCTGATAACTGAAGAGAAGAGTTACCTGACCTGGTGTGGCTAGGGCAATGCAACGCAGGGGTGCTCTCTTGTGGGCATACAAGAAGAACACTGGCTATGGAAATCGGTTGCCTGTCAAACAAGATGATTCCGTAAGTAAAGAGACTATCTAACCTTGGTGGTTATGGCGATCTGTACGATCTCGTGTGAGAGTTTAACGACAAGTCTACGCGACTTTTCGACGGTGTTTTTTTTAGCATAACGAGTCACTCATCGGAACAAGTCCATATCCCGATCTATCTCCTATACATAAGCGAGTCACCCGGGGGAGTGACGTGGCACATTGGACTTAGCCTATGGCATAGCATAGTGCTATTCGTGCTACTTAGAGGCTTTAATTTTAGGTTGTGGTGGCAAAGCTTGTAACGTGATGAAGGCAAGCTAGAGTAATTGGGAGGCGTTCAAAGCGGGAATTGCAGTGGGTGTGGTAGCAAGACGCAAAGTTATCCACAATGATGGCTCTCAGACCCCCGTTGCTTTTATCATGTTCTGACATGTCATCTACAAGTGCACATCCCCTGCATGGCTACCCTCTTCCTCGTCGTTTCGTGGATGTCAAAGAATGCCTTCACCTTCCCTCATCATCAAAAAAATTCCCAGCATTAATTGGGCATCCATCAAAAACTCTATGAGAACCAACATCTGGCCGACACAAACGTCAAACATAACACTCCGTCTCATGTAAGCAAGAACGTCTAACGATGTCCCGCCTTATCAACATCCACCCGCAATCAACTTGACAAAGGTAGGTAGACATGAAAGGTGTACTCACCAAGATTGCATCAAACAATCTTGTCTTGTAGCCCAATGGGACCTTGATCATGTTGCCGTGTATAGGGTCGCTAACCCATGTCATGATCGAGCTAGCTTGCCTCATAGCTCTTATTAGGTGTGGTAGCTTCAACCACAACTTTTTAGCTCTCCTCCGCACAATCAATGTTAGCCTACCCAGCTTGTTCTATGGGTTCAATATCTTGCACATATTTACCAACTATATCAGATCCATCTTGTCGCGCACCTACCATAGCAAAACCAGTTTATAACTCAACCTTTGATTAGACTAACTAATTATTATTACATATCTAGTAACTAATCCCGCACCTTCATGCCAAGAAGATTCACAACTCCTCTGGGCACCATTCACCTATTTTCTCTGCTCACCAAAGGCCATATGTGGAATCAAGTATGGTTGGCAAGGGGTAAAGTTGTGCAAATGGGAGTGTCGTTGCCATCAATCTGACCAATTGTGGACTGGTGGCACCTCTGCCTCACTACGGCCTTGCCATCTCTAGGAGATGCGGCTAGGAGGGAACGACTACTATAGCAGCAGGTGGTGGGGCCTCCACCTACTCTGTTCTCAGTTATGGACCTTTCCTCTAACAACCTCACATGCAGCTTCTCGGCATCCGGCATGTTTATTTGCAGTACTCTCACCTACCTCAACCTCTCGCATTTTTTTTGCGGGCTCCTCTCCTCTTTCAGCCTTCTGGGTGATGGCAGTAGCCCCTCGCATTGCTCGACCTCTCTTGCAATAACCTCGTCGGGCTCCTCCCCCCAGACCTCTTCTCTGCTTGCGGGCGGTAGCCTCGTCTAGCTCGATCTCTCCCATGGTAGCCTCTCCAATTTCACCATCCTCCAGCACCTTGACCTCTCCTACGACCTCCTCAACTTCACCTTGCCTGTTGTTGACATCTTCCCTGCCGTCTCTTATACTTCTTCTCGACCAATAAGCTATCTTGACCCCTCCTCGATTGCCTTGCTGGTTAGTTTTTGTAGTGGAATGCCTTCCTCTTCTGTTGTTGAATCTAGCCTTGGGATAAGTTATACCCCTCCCCGATTGCCTTGTTTTGCTAGTTAGTTTTTGTAGTGGAATGGCTTTATCTTGTGTTGTTGCGTCTAGCCTTGGGATAGCTTTAGTGATGGTGTTCTGAGAGGCTTGCAGGGCAAGGCTACCATGTGGTGGCCCCCGCGGCCAAGACCCATCTCCACCTCCTTGAAATCACCTTCAAAACAAATGTATACTCTCCCATCACCTTAATCCAGGCCGTTCCTCCTCACATGGTGTGGCAAGGCAAGGGAAAATTGTCATTAGCCCTTGGTCTGGAGCATACGCTGCATCTAAAGCTCCCATTCATGCCCTCACCGCGACGATTTATGTCACAACTAATTACATCATGCAAATCATCATGGTCATTGAATATCATATTATTTTGCATCAGAAGATGAACATGCAACCTTTGTATATCAGCTTTTTCATCATGCAAATCATAGTAGTATAAGCGCCAACATGTCTCTGCTGATGCAAACACGTACCGTGCATCCAGATATTAACTAACCTCGTCAATAACCCCATCTGTATCTTGCAGACATGTACCGTGCATCCAGATATTGAATAACCTCATCAGTATACCTCTGTTGACACAGACACATACCGTGCATCTAGATATTGACTAACCTTGTCAATAACCCCCTGTGTATCTTGCAACTCTATAGTAGCTCTATCATGTCCTTTGTATACACACTTATTACAAATACTTCACTAATGTAATGGTAGAGTATACTTCTATGTTAATATGGGCTTTGTATCTCATAGAGAGAAAAGGGTTATATGGCACAACCCATGGACTATCCACCCTATGATCCTTTTCTTAGGTGAAACTACCATCGTCTCACCGCATGTAAGTTGGATACCCATTGTCATCCAACAATAGTAGTCTCATAAAACTTTTGAGGACAACAATGTTTGCAACTCTTGTTAACTATGCAAGGAGAGTGCATATTTAGTTCCCCTCATGGTTCGTGGACATTAGAATGGCTGATTATGTTGTGCAACTCAAGAAACATCACCTTATCATCAGGAAGTTCAGCACATACCAACATATCATAGTGAGCAATCTCAATCGATTTACATCCACTTTCCAATATCAATAATATACGTGCATGTGACAAGACTCTTTTATTAAATTCAATAATAGAAACAAATACCACTACTCTTCCAAATAATGCTTTTTTTAACCAATAAGTGCATCATATCCGTATGCTTCTCATAGAAGACCCGTGTCACCAAGTCAGGTCGATCTTGGGCAGCCTGACCCGGCAGTAAAGCATTGCTTATTTCATCCCACTTAGGATTGCAAGTGAAGGTAATAAAGAGGTCAGGTTTACCCATCTTCCTAACAATTTCCATTGAATCCTAATACAATTGATGCATATATTGAGGCCCCCCCAGTATATATAGATAGTAGAACTATCCTGCATCCAGCAATGCCCCCAAAGACTCTATTGACCCCATCGCTTATATTAATCATATCTATCAGCCCTTGGTATGTTTCAGCATGCAATGCTTTCTGGTTATTATGTATCCATACTAATCTTGATTCTTCCATGCAAAAGTTACAAAAAACTAAGGCTTGTTACTTTTATCCGTAAATCAATGAGAATTTATAGCCTATTGGTGCTCCCATGTTCAAAAGGGTGCTTGGGATTAGATTTTTGTTTGAGTACCGCATCCCTTACCTAATATATATACAGAAGCACTCTTTTGTTGTCATTAAATGTCGTGCCAATGTTATATATATACATGCGTGCGTGCGTTTATGCACGCATATATACATGTGCATTTATGCACGTATACATATACATATATCAAACATCACATGCACATACATACATATGTGCATGCATACACTCATACATGATGAATTGTTTCCCCTATGCTGTTATGGGCTTTTGAGATGTGTTAAGGGAACGGCCTTCGCACCTCAACTTTGTTGGATAAATCCTACAATTAGTGCATACTAAGACATAGCATACCAAATATCATTTCCTAATAGCCTCGATTGTACATGGATGAGTCCAATCCAAGAGATCGCATCCCTACTTACACATTTCAAGTAAAAGACTTTAGAGCATCTTGAAAGGCTTCATAGTGAAGGTTACTACACACCCCTACTTACACATTTCAAGTAAAAGACTTTAGAGCATCTTGAAAGGCTTCATAGTGAAGGTTACTACACATGGACAAAGGTCTCATCCTGCATTTGTCCAACTTTACTCTTCAGCAACCCACCTCTAACCATCTCATCACGAAGCCATCCCCTTTACCACTATGCTTCCAAAGCCTTTCACGATGCAAGAAAAGGTCATTGCATGTGGATAGAGGCTTCCTACACTACATCTATTCAAAATAGTTAAATGCTTACTCATCTTGGCTCTGTTAAACATATCTTGTGATTAGTGCACTCCAAGAGGTAGCATCTCAAATGGTTCACTGCATGTCATGATAGGCCTTGGTAAACATATTCTTCAATTAGTGCATCCCAAGGGACAACATCCCAAGAAATAAGTCTCCCCAAGCACTTTCAATGTCTCCAATGGTTAAAATGGATGCACATAAATACACACTTGTATATAAAAACGTCGTCACGTTGGAAGAGAGGCCATAGCGTTGCATATGTCCAAAACAAAACAATGCTTGCTCCCATAAACTCAACTTGGCCTTTCTGCGTACATCCTGCACTTGAAGAAATCTCCTTAAGCACTATTTGCTAGCATTTGCAAAAGAACCAAACTTGACATGCATAATCACCTGAACAGTGCCATTGCAGACTTGTCTAGCACTCATGCTTTGCTATGAGTGCTGCACTTGGCAAACATATCCAAAAGAGCATTACAAAGTAAAAAAGTATTCCCAATAACCCGTGTCGAGTAATCTCATCATGAATTCGTTCCTCCTTATCATTGCTCCTATGTTACCCAAGATTTTAAAATGCAAGGAAATTATTGGAAATGCCCTTTGCACTACATCTTTACTCAGCTTGGCCCTCTTGGCCAAAAATAGTAAATAATGCACACGTCCAAAAGAGAGCTCATGCTTTCCTGAGAGCACCACACTTGGTACATACATACCACTAGAGCAGTGCCAAGAACATCATTTCCAAGCAACCTATGTCTAACAAATCCCATTACAAATTCGTGCCCCCTTGTCAGCTGTGCATATGCTGCCACCATAGGCTGCAGGCTTTGAAGATCCAAGCAAACATGATTGCATCTTGAGAGAGGCTATCGTACTTGTCTGGTACTTGGAGTGCAAGCATTTAAGTCAGCCTAGTGCTTCCTCATCGTGCAACGCATTTGGCATACCTATTATGCACTTATTATGGCAATTTCGTAATGAAAATGTTTTCTCCTTATCAATTGCTCCGACGGGTAGGAGTTGGGCACACGATAAACCATTCAAAAGACAACTGTACAAAGAAGGCATTTTGGCATGCAGTCCTCTCTCTCTCTCTCTCTCTCTCTCTCTCTCTCTCTCTCTGTGCACAATAGTCCTCCCCCTCTCTCTTTCTCTCTCCCCTTCAGCATTGTCACATTCTCTCTCGGAGCTCCATCTCTCCCCCCCCCAACAACACACATATAGCCTCTCTCTCTCTCTCTCTCTCTCTCTCTCTCTCTCTCTCGTAGAAGCACCCCCATCGTATATGTATATATATGTATGTATGTATACACACACATACACACGTGTGTGTGTATATATGTGTGTGTGTATGTATATATGCATGTGTATACACGCACACACACACACACATATGTATGTATACATACATATATACATAAATACGAGATAATATGTATGACATAGGTATTTTAATGTGATACGTGCATGTATACAACAACGTATATATAAACATATGTGAAAAATAAAACATGAAAAATAAAACTTTTTCAATTAAAATTTTGTACATAGGCATAAATTTAGGTTTGAATGCTTATGTTTGACTAAGCATAAGAGCATATAGATTTTCATAACTATCTTTATAGTATGAATAATATATATGTTAAAAAACATAATGCTCTCTTTCACTTATATGCTCAAGTTTTATATGCTCAAGTTGGACAAAATAATGACATGGTGATTTTTATAACTATCTTTATAATATGGAAAATGTATATTTTAAAAAACATTACTCTCTCTCTCTCTCTCTCTCTCTCTCTCTCTCTCTCGGTCTATCTCTTTCCAAAATTAAGTTTATCACACGAGATGCAAACTGACTTGATAGGTTTGTAAAAGGAACTGTATGTACCTCTATAACACCCAACAATGCTCTCGACTGCTTTGTCCCAACCTCATAGATATGCATATGAAAATAGGGTGCTGTCAGCAATCATCCCCCCAACATATAGGAAACCCAAAATGCTCATATACTTTGAGCAAAACTTTACATAGTTTATGTCATGTTTTTAAAGGTTTAGCTAACTCAAATTAAAGTATTCACTCCACATGGATAGTGGAAACATGTGTCTTCAGCCTTGTTGTGTGTGTGTGTGTTTGTGTTTGTGTTGGGGGCAGAGGGTAACAAAATCAGCAGAAGTTATGCAGCAAGCACAATAGAAAAACCCATGCACATAACCCAAGACAGGATTTCGGGGCCACCCGGATCAGATTTTGAACTCTCTTCTCTAAAGGTGTCATGGACTTGAATTTTATCCAGTCATCAAGTATCTCCCTCAAATCATCTAGTTTATTCTATAGACTATATATGCAATTGGCATGCATTGTCATCACTTTTTCTAAGTCATATGAGAGCTAGCAAAAGCCCGAAATGTATTTGGTATCAAAAAACTTCACTCTCAAGCCCATTTCTGCTAGCGTATCATCACGCTTGATCTTGTTCAAGACCTCCTGGTCATGCTTACCAGGAAAGATCTCTCTTGCCATGTAACGATATTTATAGAACTCGATGTTCCTCTCGCTGGCCCGTGCATATACAAAGCCCCCAACAAACACACACACACATATAGAGTCTCTCTCTCTCTCTCTCTCTCTCTCTCTCACACACACACACACACACACACACACACATAAGCACCCCCCATTGTATATGTACGATGAGGGGGGGGATGATGAGGAGTTTAATAATGTTTTTACCAGTGATGCTAGGGAAGCCATGATGAGCATGGAGATGGGGTGTGTATGGCTGCCGGACGGGGTTGAGGGGGAGGGCGGCGTGAAGTTGGTCGTCACCGTCATCACCTCCAAGTCCTGTAAACTCCCATCCCCCAACTAGCCTCCCTCTCGTCAACCTCACATTCAATGGGTTGCTCTACAAAGATTGAGAAGCATAGCATCGACACACCCATGGAGATGCTCTCCAGAGTATTCGATCTACAGTGTGTCAATAACCCGCCTAGCATTGGATGGTTAAGAACCTGCAACTGGGGCGCCTTGCTCTTTCATGGCTTGATGTTTTTCTATAGGTACTGTACCTCTGCCAGGCTTTCCTCAACTCTCGCGCTTCTCTGTGCCCTTTGACCGGCCACAACTAGAGGCCCGACGCTCCCCTGGTGCTCTGTTTTACTCCTTTTTGGCTGTGCACTACTGCCTACTACCTCTCAAATTGTTGGATTTTGTCTTTGTGCCTTTAGTTTAGGCTTTATTGCATATCGTCTCGCCATGGTTCTAGATTCAGTTTTCTCTTAGAGATCTCACAGCAGCAAAAGGTATGCGAGTGGCAAAGAAAGCCTATTATAGAAGCGGATCCTTGCGATGCCAAGACGATAGTAGTTGGATGCAAGTACTAAGAGATTTGGCATTTTAAACTTATGGTTGCATGTGGAAGTTTTGTAGAACCTCCAGCTAAGAGGGCGAAAGTGCATGATAGACTGGTCAACGGTTTGGAGGGGCTGGCTGAAACGCATGGATGAGTACGCCATAGCGGCGGTGGTACAATAGTGTGAAGGACGATGACCGAAGAGGGGCAGTAGTAGGATGAGGAGGAGAGGAGGCTAAGCGTGGAATAGTGTGAAGGACGATGACGAAGAGGAGCAGCAGGTAGGATGAGGAGGAGAGGAGGCACATTGTGTTGTGAGTATATGTGGGTGGAATCGTGAAATGGAGGGCGCTATGAAGGGGAAGACAATGGGTAATGGCTCTCTCATGTATTCAATGTTAGCCTAGCAGCACCAATGATTTCAAATATAGTGATTTTAAATATAGCAATGTCTCTAGCCACCCCCCATTCTTTGATGACATGTGTCACAGAGAGAAGCAAGCCCCTTGATATTATATATATAGATGCATATTAATTAATGCCACTTACTAAGGTAGATACGACCACTTCTCTACTTGCATCTCCATTGCCTACAATGAAGGAAATTCCACCTCCGCCCCAAGTTCTCATCCTCCTCCTCTGCTGAAAACACACAAACAGAGCATACCCTACCTCTCATCTACTCAACTATTCATAGAGACGAGCAAACATAGAGACATGCAAGCAAGAAAGGCTGGTAAAACCTTCGAATCCTCCTTGCATGAAAGAAACATAATGGCAAGAGAGAAAGACCGATAACGATGCTCGTAGGTTTATTGCTCTAGGAAGACATGCCGGAGAGAGAGAGAGAGAGAGAGAGAGAGAGAGAGAGAGAGCAACACGGATGCTCACGCTTAAATGAGAGAGAGTGAGAGGGAAGATGTTGCAATATCCCTTAGCTCAGGTGCCCGAGAGAGTTACAGGGATGCTCATGCTCAAACGAGAGAGATAGTGAGAGTGAGAGAGGGACAATCCATGTGCTCAAAAAAGAGAAAGAAGGGATCATATGAGGAAGAGAGTGAAAGGCAGAGAGGGGAGAGAAAGAGGCACATGTAAATAGCAGGTATTTAAAGAAGGGATCATATGAGGAAGGCAGTGAAAGGCAAAGAGGGGAGAGAAAGAGGCACATGTAAATAGCAGGTATTTAAAGAGAGACATGAAAAAAAAATCTCAAAAAATATTTCTTTTGATTTAGTAGGTTTGAAAGAGCGGCACGAATAAAAAAATACTTCTCTTTTGATTTATTTATCACTAAAAACAAGCATTACTAAAGTCACTGATATTTTTCTTTTTTTGGGGGGGGGGGAAGGTGTCCTTAAACTGGATTTGCAGAGGGAGAAGGCTGCAACTAGACGGAGAGGAGGGGGAGTCCTCCCCTTAAGTCTATTCACAGAAGGGGGGGAGAGCAGCTAAGGACACTCTACCCTCAAGGGTGAGAGGAGGCAAGAAATATTCCGTAGAGGGCTTACTTGGAGATGGGCAAAAATGGTTTGCTTGAAAGCTGTCGGGTATAGTATGATACAGTACCGCACAGAGTGCCGGGTGCAGACGCTAGCAGAATGACAAGTACGGGTAGAGCAGGGTGCTGGGGTGTCTTGACCACGAGGTACTGGGGGGTTTACATAGGTGTAGGTACGGGTACGAGTGCAGGGAAAGGGAGAGCAAAGCGTGGGTGCAAAGGACGGTGTACAGTGAAAGTACACCGGCCTGTGGCCTGCATGAGCCTGGGGAAAGGAGTGGCGCCTGTGCGTGGACAAAAGCTATGGTACACATGTACCTTCCAAGTTAGAGGTAGCATGGACATCCACGTGGCAGTCTATGTGGACCGTACACTAGGGCGGTTGGTCTTTGGTCCTTGTGTGGGTGCTCAAGTGTGTGTACGACATCTTTTTGGAGCGGGGATCCCTAATTTGGGATGCGACCTCGATATGTGTGCCGGAGGTGCTCAGCTGTGTATTTTTTTTCGGAGGGAATGTCCGCGATATCTCCTTGGTCATAGGGGTGCTGATCATTTGTCAATTGGACACCCAGTCGTGCATTTATTAAGGTTTAAGTTTGTCGTATTTTAACTGAAAATAACTAAAAATTTACGTATAGGCTCGATCTGGTGTCCATTTTGGATGTTGTAAAATCCTATATTAGGGTAAAATGACACGTAGATTCTGAATTTGGACTTGGAGTTCTAAGATTCTAAGTGGAAATAGATCTTTTATCAAAATTATTGATTTTTACATGACAAAAGACCATAAATTCATGGGCATGTAGTATTATTAAACATGGTCATGTTATATCCTTTCCCCCTTAAAGAAATCGAGATGTCCTCATCTCGTCATGAATTCAGGGTAATCCTTTAAGAGTGTCGCTTCATCTTCCCAAGTTGCGCGTCTTCTTCAAGGTAATCTTTCCGTTGTACTAGATGTTCTACAAGAGTTCTATTACGGAGTTGCCTTTCTCTAGAATCTATGATCCTACTAGGCTGTAACTCAAGGACTCCCTGAGTTGGGATTACAGCTTGTTCATCATCAATAATATGATCTAGACTAGATACATAAGGCTTTAATAAACTTACATGAAATACATTGTGGACCTTAATATGGGTTGGGAGTTGGAGCTTATAGGCACTTTTACCGAAACACTTGATAACTGTATAGGGCCCACAATACCTTGGGCTGAGTTTCTTATACTTCCCAAGTGGCTGAGAACTACGCTTGGGTCGCACTCATAGAAGAACTTTGTCTCCTTCCTCGAAGATCCTTTCAGACCTCCTTGTGTCAGCATAATGCTTTTGCCGATCTTGAGCAGCTTTAATATCTTTCTGGATCGCCTTGGTCTGTTCCTCCATCTCTTCAAGCATTTTTCTAGATGCCTCAACTCTTATGGTTGGATAAGAGAAATTTGAAGGGGATAAACATTCTTTCCCATAGAGTGCTTTGAATGGTGACATTCCTATGCTCTAATGATAAGATGTATAATAAGGAAATTCTACAAGAGGAAGGTATTGAATCCATCTTCTTGGTTCCCGTCCACAATATGCCCTAAGAATGTCTTCAATTACTTGGTTGACTCTCTCAGTCTGGCCATCGGTCTCTGTGGATGATAAAGCTGTGCTAAAGTAAAGCTGAGTTCCCAAGGCCTAAAATAAGGACTACCATAACTTTGAAGTGAAATCAGAATCCCGATCACTGACTATCCTCTTCGGAAGACCATGAAGCTTGAAGACCTCTTTGATGAATAACCAGGCAACATCAGAAGCTTTGAAGGTATCTTTATTGGTATAAGATGAGCTACTTTGGTAATAAGCAAGTCCACCACCACTAATATGGAATCATATCCTCCTTGTACAGTGGAAAGACTTGTGAAAAAATCCATGCTTATGCATTCCCATTTCATTTGGGGGATATCCAAGGGTTGAAGCTTCCCACGCATCTTGACTCTTTCATCTTTGATCCTTTGACATGAGAGACATTGCTTCAAGTATTGAATGACTTCATTTTTCAAGCCTGCCTAATGATAGCTCCTCCTTACAGCATTCAATGTTTTGCATAGCCTGGATGCCCTGCAGCGGGGCTATCATGAGCTTCATAGAGGATTAGCCTCTTTAGAGCTAGATCCTAGGAATACATAGTCTTTGATTGAAGTAAAGACTCCCATCATGGATAAAGTACCCTTTGATTAGATTTTTCTCTTTCTTTGAAGTTCCTCCTTCTTCTACTAACTTCACCATCCTCTGGTAATCAGGATCACGAGATGAGAGACTTCTTTGACCTTATCTAGTATGGGATCATTTGGCATTGAAATTGTACTCAAGAAGGATTTGCGCAACGGGGCTGAGTTCATCCGCTACCACATTACCTTTCCTAGGGTGGAATTTGATGTCGAAGTTATATTCTTGTAGGATTTCAATCCATCTTCTCTGCCTCATGTTGAGGTTAGGCTAGGTGAAGATCCACTTTAGACTCGTGGTTAGTTACGAGCTAGAATTTGCCTCCCATGAGATAATGTCTCCATAATTTGAGGCAATGAACAACTGCTAAGAGCTCTAAATCATGGGTGGGATAATTCGCTTCATATTTCTTTAGCTTTCAAGAAGTATATGCCACTGGTCTCCCTTCTTGTCCTAAGACACCACTGACTATTGGCATCAGTAACCACCTCAAATTCCTTGGTGAAATCAGGAAGTTTCAGGATTGGCGCTGAGGTAATAATGGCTTTAAGCTTGTCAAAGCTGACTTGATGGATTGGCAACCACACTATTTTGCAATCCTTCTTAAGAAGATCCATCAAGGGTGTAGCTACCGAGGCATAATCTTTGATGAAAATCCTATACCATCCTGTGATTCCTAAAAATCCACGCGGATTGATTTAGGGGGTGGCCACTCCAATATATCCTTGACCTTGGCGGGATCTACCGAGATACCATCTTAGGAGACAATGAATCCAAAATACTCAATCTGATGAGTAAAGAAGGTACATTTTCTCTTCTTGGCATAGAGTTTATGTCTACGCAGCAATTGTAGAACTCTACGCACATGCTCGTCATGCTCTTCAACCAACTTGGAGTATACTAAGATGTCATCAAAGAAAACAAGCACAAATTTATCCAAGTAAGGACGTAATATATCTTGTATTAGGCGGTTGAAGGTTGCAGGAGCATTGGTCAACCTGAATGACATTACAGTAAACTCATAGTGGCCATAATGGGTATTGAAAGTCGTGTTTTGGGTATATCTGCTTCCCTAACTCTAATCTGGTAATAACCATATCTTAAGTTTATTTTTGAGAAAACCTTGGCTCCATCAAGAAGCTCGTCGATGTGTGAGGGATAGGATACTTATTCTTGACAGTGACTTGATTTAACCCTCGATAATCTATGCAGATGGAAGAGTACTGTCCTTCTTTTTTTGGAAAAAAATGAGTGCTCCCCAAGGAGAGCTGCTGGGATGTACAAATCCTTGCTTAATGAGCTGGGAAAATTTCTCTTTAAGTTCAATGGCTCCAGGAAGAGACATTTTATGGGGTGTTTTTGAGACAGGTTGCGGATCACCTCAATTTCATGATCGACTTCTCGAGGAGGTGGCTCGTCAGGAAAGATGTCAGAGAATTCTTGGAGCCAAGAGGGATCTATTTCTTTACTAGGTTCAACAGCTTTGTTAAGTTTAACCAGGTAAACTTGTTGTCCCTTACGTGATCCTTTGAGAAGATGCTTTGCCTTGACTACTCTAGACTTAGGTTTACCTGTCTTTCCTTAAACTGATACTACTTGGCCATGCTCATTTCTAAAAGTGATACTCCCCTAGCTACAGTGAATACTAGCATTGTTTGCACTTAACCAGTCCATTCCAAGGATCCCATCATAAATTCCTAATGGTAGGACTCTAAAATGACCACGAGTTTTCTCACTACCCAATTCAAATTCAAGGTTTCCTACAGAACATTGAGATACTACTTCCTGATAAAAAACAGGAGCAGGATGTAACACACACAAGAGAAGCAAACCCTAATCCATAATCATCAACCATAAAGAAGGAGAGAAGCCATAGTCACCATCTCTCTCACACACACAAAGGAGAACACAACATAGTGTTATGTCCACACTACAAAGTAAACCTAATGTAATGTCCACACACACTATGACCAGCTGGACACGCGGTCATTTATGTCTCACACATGTTCCTACCTAATCTGCCAGCACATAGCATAGCTGGCTCACACTGACATCGAGCTTGAATCTCAACAGCCCCTCTCAAGCTCATGATGTACTGCCGATGAAGATGTAGATGAGCTTGGGATATCAACACTCTCAACACTCCCCCTCAAGCTCATCCCATGTACTCCCAACATAGTCCGGAAGTACTCAAACTTCTCCCTGCTAAGCGGCTTCGTGAAGATATCAGCCACCTGCTCATCAGTCTTCACATAGTGAAGATCAACTGTACCATCCAGCACCTTTTCTCTGACAAAGTGATAATGGACCTCTATGTGTTTGGTCCTCGCATGAAATACTGGATTCTTTGCCAACTGCATACTGCTCATGTTGTCACAATGTATGACAACTTTGCCATCAAGAGGCTCACATAAATCTGCCAAGAGACTCTTTAACCATATAGCCTCACAAGTAGCAATGGCTGCACCTCTGTACTCAGCCTCTGTACTGGATAAAGCAACTGTAGGTTGCTTTTTGCTACTCCAACTCACCACAGCACTGCCAAGTGTAAAAGCATATCCACTAGTAGACCTCCTGTCATATGCGCTACCTGCCCAATCAGCATCTGTGTAGCCATGTATGTCCAAGCTTTTACCACTCTCATAGAATAAACCATAATGTGCTGTGGTTTTCACATATCTCATAATGCGTCTCACTGCATCCAAATGTGGTTTCCTGGGGCTCTGCATAAACTGGCTGACTAGCCCCACTGCATAACTCAAATCTGGGCGTGTGATAGTCATGTATATGAGACTACCAACCATCTTCCTGTACATAGAAGGATCATCCAATTCCTCGCCATAATCAGCCCGCAATTTCACATTTTGCTCCAATGGTGTACTCATAGGCTTACACCCTGTCATGCCATACTTTGCCAACATATCCAAGGCATATTGGCGCTGTACTAACCAAGTACCTCCATGATCTTTCACCACTTCAATGCCAAGGAAGTATCTCAACTCACCAAGATCTTTCATGTCAAATTGCCCACTCAAAGCTTTCTTGACATGCATCACATCTGCACTATGATCACCTGTGATAATCAAGTCATCCACATAGATGACTAGTAAAACAATCCCATGCTGTGTCTTCTTCACATACAGTGAAGAATCTGCTGTAGAAGTCTGAAAACCAAGTGAGATAAGATATCTGCTCATCTTATCACTCCAAGCACGTGGTGCTTGCTTCAGACCATACAATGCCTTTTTCAACCTGCATACGTGAGTGGGATATCTAGGGTGTACATACCCTTCTGGCTGTGCCATGTATACTTCCTCTTGTAAATCTCCATTCAGAAATGCATTCTTAACATCCATCTGATGCATTTCCCAGCCATTAGCTGCAGCCATAGCAATGACTGCTCTCACTGTGCCCATCTTAGCCACTGGGCTAAACGTCTCATCATAATCCAATCCTTGGGTCTGTGCATAACCCTTTGCTACCAATCTTGCCTTATGTCTCTCAATAGACCCATCAGATTTGCACTTCACTTTGTAAACCCATTTACATCCAATAACATTCTTATCCTTTGGTAGTGCAACCAAGTCCCATGTATCATTATGGACCAATGCGTCCATCTCCACATCCATTGCTTTCTGCCATACATGCTCTCCAATAGCCTCTGTATAGCATGTAGGTTCCACATGCTTTACCATAGATGTCATGTATGCATAATGCATAGCAAAATCTCTGTATGTCAACCTGTCAACAGGATATCTGACCCTCTGGGATCTCCGCAATGCATGCGGGTCACTCTGTACACCTGTGACTCTAGCATGTGGTGGCACATATCTGTCCTGTCTAGCACCAGGTGTGCGTAATACAGGTATGCCAAGCTCCTCATCCAAACTTTCAGAACTGGATGACTCATATCCTGTGATTCCAATTCCTTCGACTTTCTTTTTGCCTTTATCCATAGCACTACTGCCAGTGCTTACACTCTCATGCCTCAAACGTCCTGACCATGGACGTACACTGCTACTACTCTCAGCTTCTGCTGCTGGCCCAGACATAGTAGTAGAACTAGAACTTGCTTGTGATGGCAAGTTCACAGGCACATTCGCCTCAAGTGTGTCAATGACTCCCTCATCTTTAGCTTTATACCAACTAGCAAGTTCATCGAATACAACATCTCGTGAGATGACTACTTGTCTAGTTTGAGGGTTATAGCATTTGTAAGCCTTTCGATCCTGTGCATATCCAACAAAGACACATTTCTCTGCTTTAGGATCCAACTTCCGTCTTCTTTCATCAGGCACATGAACATAAGCCACACATCCAAAGACTTTCAGATGTCCAATATCTGGCCTGTAACCTGTAAGCCGCATCTCAGGCGTGCTTCCATGAATGGCTGCTGTAGGTGATTTGTTCAGGATATACACTGCAGTAGCACATGCTTCTGCCCAATAGTAATCTGGCATGCTCTTTTCATTGAGCATTGCCCTTGCCACTTCACATATGACACGATTCTTTCTCTCAGCCACACCATTCTGCTGAGGTGTATACCTGCATGTCAACTGTCTCCTTATCCCATGCTTCCGCAAGAAATGCTCAAATGCTTTTGAGGTGTATTCACCACCTCCATCTGTTCTCAGGCACTTAATCCAACAGCCATACTGCTTTTCTGCAAAAGCTTTGAAATCCATGAATTTTTCCAATACTTCACTCTTCTCCCTGAGAAAGTATATCCATGTCATCCTGCTGAAGTCATCTATAAATGTCACATAGTATAGACTTCCTTTGATAGATGGGTTTTGTGCTGGGCCCCATACATCACTGTGCACTATTTCAAGTGGTCTATTACTCATGTTTCCTTCTCTAGGAAACCTCAACCTTGCCTGCTTCCCAAACTGACAGGCTTCACAAACATGCATATGACCATCATATTTGAATCGAGGCAATCCACTGACAATGCCCCTTGTTTGCATGTTCTTTAATCTCTGTATATTGACATGACCAATCCTCTTGTGCCACATGTCAATATCCTGTACCACATTCCTGCTCTTTGAGAACATGGCTGATTTTAGCTCAGGAATTCCAGCATCCAGCTTAAACAGTCTTCCTTCTTTCTTGCCTTTAGCAATCACTCTACATCCATGTTTAAAGTCTTCAACGAAGCATCCATGCTCATTGAATCTAACCTGTAATCCCTGTTCTACCATTTGACCAACTGAGGCCAAGCTTTTAGTGATCGAAGGCACATACAGCACATCTGACATAGACTTTGTCTGACCATTATGCATGACCAATGGTACACTTCCAACATGTGTAATGACATGCTGGGTATCATCACCTGTTTCCACATAGCCCTTCACATCCATTGGCTTCATGTGCTCAAACCATTCTCCATGACATGTCATATGGTTTGATGCTCCTGAGTCCATGTACCATGTATCATCATTCTCAGCATTTGTTGTCATAGAACCCACAACATGCTTCATGGCAAACAAATGATTTGCAGTTCCATCATTGTTACTTGATGCATAGTTGCCACCATGTTGTGCATAGTTTCCACCATAATGACCACCACGTTGTGCTCTTCCCCCTCTCAAATCATTCTGTTTGCGAAAGCAATCTCTTGCCATATGACCATATTTGCCACAATAATGGCATTCCACATCTTGCATAGAATTTTGTTGGCCTTGCCAACGTCCTCGTCCACGGGGGTTACCTCTGCCTCGCTGAGGTGCATAACCACGACCACCTCGAGCACCATATGAAGGCTGAAAATTCTGCTGTGGAGGCCTATCCTGCCATCCACGACCATTACCACCACGTCCACGTGATGCGAATCTCCCCCTGCCTCGAAAGCCTCTAGATGAGTAAAAAGCTTGATTTCTTGCATGTTCATCATTGCTTGACGAGGATGCACCACCTGTAACACTCATACCTCCAAGGCCAAGCTTCAATTCTTCCACAATGAGCAATGACACAAGCTCATTAAAGTCTGGCATTCCTCCCAACCTTACTGAGATGGAAGTGTCAAAAGATTTGTATTCTTTGCCTAAACCACGCAACGTGAGTGCAACCAAATCATCATCATCCATTGGGGCATGGATTGATGACAAGGAATCAGCATAACCCTTGATTTCCTGAACATACTCATGTATACTCCGATTCCTTCGTGTTACACTGTGAATCTGTTGCTTTAGTTGTATCTTCCTGGCACCAGTGTCTGTCTCATACATTCTGCACAAGATACCCCATGCTTCTTTCGGTGTATCTGCATCTTGGATGTGAATAAGCAAGGCATCAGTTACACATATTGAGAAATAATGCAACACCTTCGAGGACCGCTCTACCCATTGCTTGTGAGCCAGTAACTGAGCATTATTTGGTTGAGGAGGTAGGTATGGCTCCGGGTCTTCCTCCGAGACAAGACTCCACAACCCTTTGCCTTTCAAAAAACTCTTCATTCGAAACTTCCATACTTGAAAGTTAGTGCGATCAAGCTTCTCTCCAACAATCTGTATCGGACCATCTCCCATTGTTGCAAAAAAATAGAGTAGATGTACCCTTTCGATCACAATGTACGAAGTACCTGTAATGCTCCAAATCTCTCCAAATCACATCAAATGCTTGCAAATTGTGTGCATTAACATCCCACAATGGTTCACCAACAATGTACACTCGATCAAAGTTGAAATCAAATGAAACTCCTTCACAAAAAATTTTCTGGTTTTTTTCTCGCCAGTAAATTCTCGCCAATAACCAGTCAAGATTATGCTCTAAATCCTTCAAATCTTGTCCAAATGCAATGATTCAACTTGCATTAGCTTCCCAACACATTGCTCCAACATATCCTAGAAGGGTTTGATCCAATTCTTCAAGGGGAATGAGAACCACCAATTTTTGTAACCTCTGGTTTGAATTTTTCTGCACCTGTCAGGTACCACCTCTCACTAAAATTGCTCTATCTCCTTCAAATCTTCTCCAAATCCAAAACTTTTTGATTCAAAAGTTTAGCAACTCATAGGACTCTACTTGTACCAGAGGAATTTGGCCAATTTGATATAGGCAAAGATTAATGCCTTGATTAAAAATGCTCTGTTTCTGGACAGAATTTCTGTAAACCTGCACACCTCTGATAAATCACTTCAATGAGCTCCTAATCCATGAAATGAGCTGAAACCAAGCATCACAAGGCCTTAGCAATGTATTTGCTAAACTCTCCAAGCTTTAAAGCATTCAATTTGGTGTCCAAATGAGTGAATTAGGATGAAATCTTTGAAAACTGTCCAGAATTCTGCATCTTCATGCACCGCCTACTCCAGAGGGCTGTAGAGAGAGGGGAAATCACAATTGAATAGATAGGCCTCTTAGCAATGACCTAATCTACCTTGGGTATGAAGGGTTTAGCTCAATTTTGCCTCTAGCTCCTGCAATTGATCCTCCACGGGGGGTATGTTTTCTGTTTTTGTGAAAAACCAGAAATTTTTGCATAAACTCACTTTCATTTGATTTTGCTCAAATCTGTATGCATCAATCTGCTTCAAGATTCTGTATGTTGTTTGTGTCCACTTTGTTAATACATTTGCAAGCCCGAATACATGTGCCTTTGTGTATACATTTGCCAAGAGTATACATTCACTTCAAGCTTTCCATGGAAGCTTTGAGAAAAAACCAGAATTTTTCACTTGCTCTATGCACTTCAATCTTCACTGAACTTGCTCTTTGATACCTGCAATCCGCAGAGGGGGTCTTGCTACACTCACCAATGGTCCTTAGCTCTCAGATCTGATGCCGGTGTGTGCTCCACAGCTTTTCCTTTGCTCCAAGCTCCAATGGCTTCCTTCACAGCTTTTTCTTCTTCTTCCCTCTTCTCTCACTCACTCTCACAACACAGTTAATGAGCTCTTGGCTCTGATACCATGATAAAAAAACAGGAGCAGGATGTAACACACACAAGAGAAGCAAACCCTAATCCATAATCATCAACCATAAAGAAGGAGAGAAGCCATAGTCACCATCTCTCTCACACACACAAAGGAGAACACAACATAGTGTTATGTCCACACTACAAAGTAAACCTAATGTAATGTCCACACACACTATGACCAGCTGGACACGCGGTCATTTATGTCTCACACATGTTCCTACCTAATCTGCCAGCACATAGCATAGCTGGCTCACACTGACATCGAGCTTGAATCTCAACACTTCCTTCCCACTAGCTAGTTCTACAACCATTCTTCAGAACGTTGAGATACTACTTCCTTCCCACTAGCTAGTTCTACAACCATTCTTCTAGCTGGTTTTTGACTCAAGTTTAATTTTTGTAAACACCTTGGAGAAAGAAATGAATGGGTACTACCACAATCAATCAAGAGCTGGAATGGCTTACCGTGATGAGTGGCTGGGGTTTGAATAACACCAAATTGTTGATTTGGACCTTGGTGTTCTACTGCCACACATGGACTATGGCACGTTCTTCTTCAGCTATCTCCAGAGTTGGTTCGTTGCTTATAGCACATGCGGTGGGAGCAACTGTTCTGCGGCCTCTGCCACGTCCACCACCCCTTACACCTTGATGGATGGGGGTTCCATGGCCTTGATTTGGTCTACCGCTTTGAGGTAGAGATGATACTAGCTTGGGACAGTTGACCCTGAAGTGTCCTGGGTCATTGCATTCGAAACAGAGAGAGGGTCCTCTCTAGAAGAAGTAGCATATGAGAGGGGAACAAAAGAATTGGCTTGCCGCCCTCAATTGTAGTAGGGAGCATTCTGTTGGGGCTTCTTGTAAGGTTAATCTTTAGGGTTTGTTTCGAGGTAAGATCTCTTCTGAGACTTGCCTTTACTAGACTTTAGTTCTTTCACAAGAGGCTTTGCTCATACAAGAGCATCTTGCAATGTACTTGGCCTCATTGCTTTGAGGCGGGAATCCAAGGGTTCATTCAAGCCTTGGCAGAAACGAGCCACTTGCTGGGAAGTCGTCATGGCCAGGGCATACTTCTGAAGAGTGATGAATTTAGAATAGTACTATTCCAAAGTTAAGCTGAATTGCTTTGAGACTAAAAAATTCATTCATCTTGATGGATTCATGAGAAGGTGGGAGATATCGTTCCTTCATAGCCTGCTTGATATCCTCCCAAGTTTGGGAGTGTTCAGTGACTCCTTTGTCATGGCACCATTGTTTTCACTAGAGCTTAGCATCCCCGGTGAGTCGAAATTGTGCAAGCATGGACTGATTTCCCGCTACAGTACCGACAAGCTGAGAAATAATTGTCCATTGCTTCGATCCAAGCCTCAGCATCCTTCTCAATCTTTGAACCTTCCCCCTCAAAGGAGGGAGGTTGCATTTGCTTGAGCGGTGGATATAATGCATTGGGGAGTGGAGGTTGATCGTCCTGGTCATTCATCGATTAAATTTTAGGATAACAAGACTCATACTTTTCATTACGCACATGCTTTTAAAAGTAAAACTTTTGAAATCATTTTATTTCTCAAATATTTACAGACACGTTTTATTACAAAGATTTGAGACTAATATAATTAGTCTTATTTATCGTAAAAGAAAAATCGTAGGCTTGATCAACTAGACATGAGACTAGAGCGGTCCACATAGGTGACACGGAAGACTGATGTAAGACTCTGGATTGGGTTGTGTCCCAAAATGGCTACCCTGTCGGCAGCGGTAGCGGTCCTGCGGTATACGATTCCCATCTATGGTCACATAACTGTTAGGTCTGGGAGTACCTACGAACCAAAATAAACAAACTATCTTCAACTTTTCGATCCAACGAATCCACTTTAAATCAGTGGTGATATTCCCAGTTCGGTTTGCCCTGATGAAAAAATACCTCGGCCCATGATTCCAAAGGTGATCTCTACCCCACCCTCTTTGGATACAAGAGGTACGAGAGAGAGACAATCTCTCAAGTATGTGCACCATAGTATCATAGAATTTGAAATTTGGAGAGAGATATGCCATCTGGAAAATGCAATGGAAGACTAAGAATCTTGAGTAGGCGTCACCCTCTTCCTACAATCATTCAATCACCAATTCAAATTATTATAGTAGTAAGTTAATTTATAAATCAGCATTAGGTAAAATATACGTTCCAAAACAATCTCTATTAACAAGTCCTAGGAACTAAAACCTGGCTCTGATATCACTTGTAAGGTCCCCCACTGCCTAAATAGGGGAAACCTTTAAGATAGTCTACTAAGTCTAACTTAGGGTAGTTTCCTACTCATTGACACCTTGACCATGTAAGATAAAAGGATAAGGTATGGCCTAGTTCTATCTCGCAGGGGGAGCATGGTCTTTTGAAAGGATTTCTAAAATCAAACCACTCATAGAGTGATCAACTTTAATTCGGGCAACTTCTATTCTTGAACTTCTAGAAATAATGCGTTTTTCCTTATCTATGCAAGAAAGGCACAATTGCTGACCTAGTCCTCTAGAGTACGGTTACCGAGGGATTTATTTATCTATCGTAGAGCGCTTTAATTAATTTATTGGAAAGTTACTCGACTAATTGGGTCCACCCATCCATAGGATGTTGCTGTCAGGGCATCCCATCCTCCCACTTTCCACCCAACTCACATGTTAACTTATTTTCTAATTAATCTTACCACACGGTTTGACATAAATAAACAAGTTCCTTAATTAAAAGCCTTACACATGGTTTGTTTAAACAGTCTTTATCAATAATACACCATGTTTATAAACAAAGTATTAACAAAAATAGATATAATGTTCAAAATTATTCATAGCCAAATCCAAGCTCTTTACTTTATTATGCCAATGATCTAAAATTCGGCCTTCCAGCCTCTATGGATTGGGCAATCCCTACTACAGGACCATGCACCTCATCGTCGGTAGTAGCTGGCGAGGACTCAAGCCAGCATGTCGCCCTCTCAGGTTCCATCGCTTGATCCTCTCGCTTCTCAAAGGGATGTCTGCACGCTAGGGAGGGCTTATTCACCGCACTAGCCTGGGCCCACAGAACCAGGCAACATCACAATATTCACCCCCATTGACGAAATCTTATTCTCCCAATGGTATGAGGGATACTGTTATATGTACATAATGTGTGCTATGCTATATACACATTATGTGTGCATATACTAGGAGGCTAACCCACATTAGGCTTGTGAGCATGGGAGCATGGGAACAAGCTCTAGTGGAGCATGGGTTAGAACTAACCTTAAGGGTTAAGGTTAGGGTCAGGCATCCAAGGGTCACACATGGGAAATGGAAAGTCGAGTCACTTGAGGACCCTCCTATATAATAGGGGCATGGGGCACACTCAAGGGGGCTTGGGAGCTTGAGGGCTTGGAGGCTTATGCTATGGTCTCTTGTGTAGAGGTCCATATCTACTCATCTACCATTTCACACTATAGCTACATGCTATTGGATTGGAGTTATACCTCTTGATGGTATGGGACATCAAGGTAGAGGTATGATGTATTTCATTTATTATTCATGTGTGCATCCCTTGGGCTCGGGGATGGTTGGGTGGTTGAGTTTATGCCTGATTTATGCATGTTTATACATAACAATTATCTAGAGAGATCTTAGGGTATTAACAGTGGTATCAGAGCAATCTCTATTTAATTGTTGTTGATATTTTTTAGTAAATTTTAATATTTACTAATAAAATGTTATTTTTTGTTGATTTGTGTTGATGAATTGCACGTGGATCATCGATATGGTGATTGGAACTTGTGTAACTACAATTCAATGGACGAATTGACGTTGCGGGGGAATACCGTGAGTTAATGCTATTTTTCTCTATTTTTTATGGTTAAAATCAATCATTAATGAATTTTTTTACAAAAATGCCATAAAGTTTATGGTGGATATTTTTGTGGAATGGATTCCCTGAATTTCTAAAATTTTAGAAATTTTTTCCTAATTTTTAAGAAAATTTTTGAGCATTTTTTGATTTAAAATGTATTTTTATACATTTTTACGGGTTTTTTCGTGGGAATGCGATCAAATTTCTATCAATTTTTACTGAAATTCAGTAGGGGACAGCGTGTTGATGCATGAGATGCTCTCCCGTGTGTGTGGGACTCTCTTCGCCTCTCAAATCTGATTTTTCCTTCTTTTTTTCGTGAGAAAATCTCTTTAAAATGATTTTTTTAAACATTAATCATAATTAATGATAATTATGATTAAAAAGTTTAATTAAAAAGCTTAATTAAAGATTAAGCTAATCTCTCTGATTAACAGAGAGAGAGAGAGAGAGAGAGAGAGAGAGAGAGAGAGAGAGAGAGAGAGAGAGAGAGAGAGATTGGAGGAAATAGATGAAAATGGAGAGGAAAGGGAGGAGAGAGGGGAGAAGAGAGAGTCTCTCTCTCTCTCTCTTACATATCCATGCGCAGGCGACGGGAGGGGGGGCTGCGCACAGCAGCTGGCGGAAAAAACGCCCCCCCTAAAAAAATCAAAAGTATATAAGCTAAAAGCTTATTTTTTATTTTTTTTATTTTTAAAAAAAATGAGTTTTTTATTTAAAAAAAAGCTTTCTGATAATATTTCAGAAAAAAAGCTTGGAAAATACTGAAAAAACGGGGATTTGAGAAAAAAAATCTCTGAAAATTCTCTGGAAATTTCTTCTTGTAAATTTTTGGCTTTTCATCTTCCGGAAAACCTTTGGCTTTCCGTTTTCCCGAAACCTTTTGGCTTTTCGAATTCTGGAAAAACTTTTGACCTTCTGTATTCCGGAAACCTTTGACCTTTCACATTCCGATTTTTTTGTCTTTTCATTTTCTCAAAACTTTTGGCTTTCCGTATTCCGGAAAAACCGTTGGAATTCCGAAATTTTTTGACCGTTCGTATTCTAAATGCGTTTGGGGTAATTTGAAAATTTCAAAAAATTCTTGAAAATTAGTGAAAAATTAGACAAAGGTTATTTTAAATTTTGGAAAAATGTGGGGTTGGTGTTTGGCATGTGGTGTGTCCATTCGGGCGCCTGTGACCATTCAAATTCCTTCAAAAATATATTTTTTGACCCAAAAAATTAGAAAAATCCATTAAAATTATAAATTTTCATTGGATTTAAGAATTGTAGGGCAGAATTGGAAATTTCGTGAACGATGGGATTCTCAGAAAAAAATTAGGAATATTCTGAAATTATTTTTAGAAATCCTAAAAATTGGTATTTTTTAAAATATCAATGATATTTTGGCAAAATTAATTGCTAAAAATTTTCTGGAAAAATATAGGTTTGGAATGCCATGAGATAGGTTTGGTGGAATTCACAATTATTATATTTTGAGGCCCTATAAAATTAGAAAAAATTAGAAAAAAATCATGATAATTATTTTTCTCGAGAATTTAATATTTTCGAGGGTTATTTAATGTTGATGTACGTTTTCTCGTGCTGACATTAGTTAGATGCGGGTTATTCGCATATTTTTAATACGATTATATCTTGTATTAATGGATATTTACATTTGGATTAATTCTAAACGATGTATTCATGATTTTTTACCATTTTTTAGCCATTCTTTTTGGTCATGTTCCTTAAATTCTTTTGATGGCTATAATTTACGTTCAAAGTGTGTTTCACCTTTGATACTTTTCCATGATAATTTATTTTACACTTATTTAAGTGTAGTTTGTGCTTAATTTCTTAAGCCTCTATCATGGGTTAGTTGATCGGTTTGTTTTGGTGGATTTTTTTGGGATATTTTCCAAGTTTTATATGGACTCATCAGGTTCTGCCTAGATCACTTATGTCTAGGGTTTTCTTATTGAGTGCTATACACATGTGTTTCACTTTCTTACTTTGGAGTTTTATTTGAATAACACAATGTTCATATACTCCGGATTGATGAGTTGGCCACCAATTTTAATGCTTCTTTTGGCATGATTTATGTCCATTAGATGGTATGCATTGATTTTTATGATCAACTATGGTTTTTATGGATTTAAGGAGCTTCTATGCTTTTATCCATAGTTTTATGAGGATCTTTTTTTTTATATAATTCATGTGCTTTGAAGGTAGCATTTGCCTTCATTTTTTGCACATAATTTTGGAGTATATTTCTTATACTCTTGTATATATTTCAACTCGAATACCTAGTTACTTATATATCTAGGTGAGTTATTTTTCTACCCTAACTTTATTGTGTTTTGGGTAGATATCATTAGAAAGGCACCGATAATTCAATTTCTTTTCTAATGATATACTTAGAAGGATTTATTCCTTGATGTAGTCTCAAGTATATAGAGACAGGTTTAGTATGTGAAAGTCTGGATAAGGCCATCTTATTCCTTTTATACTGGATTTTATTCATATTTTCCTAGACGGCATACTAGGGAGTTTCAAATTGTTAAGGTATGTATGGGTGGTATCATGGTGGAATGGGACGCTAGTGATCCCTCACATATATTATCTTATGGGATAATTTGGGCTCAAGATTGTTGCTTTGCTTACATTACTTAGCATGTTGACCTCAACATTCAAAGACAATCTTATTTTCTAAATTCACTAGAAGTTATAGTGTGGGCATTCTCTAGATAAACTTCTTTGTTCTATAGCTTGCATGTTTTGATGACGGCGATCTCATCGGCATTTTCACTTGTTGAAATCTCTTTCTTTAGAGTTCAAACAAGTTTATCTTGTTGTGTTCGGATAAGGAAATTTGGATTCTTCCTTTGTTGTCATTTCTTTCTCTAGTTCCGTACTTTAGGTGATTTACACAATCAACCTGGTAGGTTTACGGATGGACATATGTAACTCATCGAGACGTTGATGATTCTCTATGTTGATATGGGTAACTCGAGACGTCGATTATTCCATATGTAGATGTGGATATGTCGGGGCGCCGATGAATCCCTGGTTTCTACTGTTATAATGCCATGTTTTCCTACTTTATTCTGAATGGTTTACAAACAACGAGGAAGTTACTTTGAATGTGAATTGCTCTGATCATCCGTAGTAGTCTGATGGGCAAACAGAGTGTATGAATCAAATTATAGTGTATATGCTTCGTGTATTTGTCTCTAGAAAATCATCATATTGGAAAAAATATCTTCCAATGATGGAATTTGCCTATAACAGTTTTAAATATACGGCTATTGGTTTTAGTCCGTGCATACTTATGTATGGGTATTAACCCAGGCACCTATTGATGTTGATCTTAAGGACATAGATCTTGATGCATCGAGGGATTTCTTGCGAGATATGCAGGAAATGCTGACCGAAGCTCGGGATTCTATCAGGAGTGCTCAAGATAGGGCACGGTTTTATGCTGATAAGGGACGCTCATCTCGATCTTTTGAACCAAGAGCGTTGGTTTATTTTAATGTTCCTAAAGATTCTCAAACTTTGTCAATGGGAAAATGCTCGAATTTATCTCCTAGATATTGTGGTCCATTTCGAGTTATACAACGGATTGGCACGGTTGCGTATGAACTAAAACTACCTCCAATTGTTAGAGTTCATCCAGTCTTTCATATCGATAGATTGAAAGGGAAACTGGGAGGTGAGGATAACACAGTTACTCCTCAAGAACTCATTGAAGTCGAAGATTTATCCTATGTTCCACATGAACCTGATATGATACATGAATTCAGGGAAAGGAAACTTTGTAGTTGACTTATCCTTGAGGTTAAAATTAGGTGGAAAGATAGGGAAATTGAGGATTCGACTTGGGAGTCGGTTGAGATTGTTCAGCGCAGTTCTCCTTCTTTTCATTGCAAGAGTGCAATGTTTTGAGAGAGGGAAAGTATGTTATATGTACATTATGTGTGCTATGCTATATACACATTATGTGTGCATATACTAGGAGGCTAACCCACATTAGGCTTGTGAGCATGGGAGCATGGGAACAAGCTCTAGTGGAGCATGGGTTAGGACTAACCTTAAGGGTTAAGGTTAGGGTCAGGCATCCAAGGGTCACACAAACATGGGAAATGGAAAGTCAAGAGTCACTTGAGGGCCCTCCTATATAATAGGGGCATGGGGCACACTCAAGGGGGCTTGAGAGCTTGAGGGCTTAGAGGCTTATGCTATGGTCTCTTGTGTAGAGGTCTATATCTACTCATCTACCATTTCACACTATAGCTACATGCTATTGGATTGGAGTTATACCTCTTGATGGTATGGGACATCAAGGTAGAGGTATGATGTATTTCATTTATTATTCATGTGTGCATCCCTTGGGCTCGGGGGTGGTTGGGTGGTTGAGTTTATGCCCTGATTTATGCATGTTTATGCATAACAATTATCTAGAGAGATCTTAGGGTTTTAACAGATACCTTTGGTCGACTGGGCCGCTAACATTGCTATCCAACTACACAATCACGGAAACGGGGTTAGCGTGAGGTGGGAGAAGATATACCTGTACTTCTTAACTCAATCAAGATAACACTTTACAAACTGAATTCTGTAACATGACAGATTTCATCACTTTCCTTGAGAAAACAATAATTTCACCCACTAATTTTGGTATAAAGAAGAATAGCATCTCTTTCTTAATGTCTTTAAAGTCAACATTAAAGATTAATAATAAATAAAAATCTTCTTTTAAACGATGACCAAGCTAACCTGGTCATTATTTCTTTGTGGGCTCCCAAGGGGAGAGATGGGGTAGTATCTAAAGCAACTTCTTGAGACTATTCTGAAAAGGGGATTGATTACAGGCGAAGAAATTGGACATCTTGGGGGGCTGGGGAGGAATCTTACATTCTCTCCCACTTGAAAAACGCGAGATGTCCTCATCTCGCAAACTGGGAGTAATCCCACATCAGTTCGGCTTCTTTCTCCCAAGTGGCATCTTTAAAAGGATAGAACTTCCATTTGACTAATAATTCTCTTAGAATTCTATTCTTGAGAACCTTCTCTTGAACATCAAGGATTTCTTTAGAGGTTGGAGTTCCATCAGCCCTTGGGTTGAAGAAGTTCATAGGCTAAGTCACCTACTTTGAGATGAGGAGGCAGAAGAAGTTCATAGGCTAAGTCACCTACTTTCTTTGTAATCAGATATGGCCCACACTATTTGGGGGATAACTTCTTATACTATATCCCAAGAGATAGACAACTTCTTTTGGGGCGTACTCGAATGAAGACCATATCTGCTTCTTCAAAGTTTCTGACTGACCTCTTCTTATCTGCATACTGCTTTTGTATATCCTAAGCAGCTCTTAAATCTTTGCGGATTGACTGCATCTACTGCTCTATGTCGTTAAGCATCTGTCTAGACATCTTGACCCTAATCAATGGGTCAGACCAAGTTAATAGTGTTAGGCAGTCTTGTCCATACAGGGCTTTGAAAGGGCTCATCCCGATGCTTCGGCGATAAGAGGCATTGTAGATGAACTCGACTAGGTGCAGATAGCTTAGCCACTTCTTGGGTTCCCTGCCACCACAGCATGACCGAAGTATATCTTAGATTACTTGGTTCACCCTTTCTGTTTGACCATCGGTCTCGGAGTGGTGAGCTATGCTGAGATCCAAGAAAGTTCCCTACTGCTTCGAAAAATGCAATCTAGAATCTTGACGTGAATTTGGGATCTCGATCACTTACTATTCTCCTAGGTAGGCCATGCAATATGAAGATTTCCTTGTATAATACATAATTCCATCATCCAGGCTGTACCCTTTAACTTGGTTTAACTCCTGAGGAGTTTTGCTTTCTTGCATAAGTAGGGTAGCAATAGGGCCAAGGAATCTATCCTGCATGATCTTCTCTCTTGCTTCATTAATCAATGGATTTGACACCACTGTGATTGCAAGCAAGGAGGCTTTTCTGCTGAGGGCATCTGCTACACATTTTCTTTGCCTGGGCGGTACTCGATTTCAAAATCAAATTCCTGCAGGGTCTGCATCCACCTTCTTTGGTGCATGTTGAGATCCTTTTGAGTGAAGATCCACTTTAAGCTCTGATGATCTGTCACATCAAAGTGAATCTTTGACCCAGTAGGTAATGTCTCCACAACTTCAGGGCATATACTACGGAAAGTAGCTCCAGGTCGTGGACAGAATAATTTCTCTCATACATTTTGAGTTTTCGGGATTCATAGGCCATTGCATGACCTTCCTGCATGAATGCACCTCCCAGGGCAAAACCACTAGCATCAGTTATTTACTACCTCAAAGGGTAGAGAGAAATCTGGCAATTTCAGAATGAGATTGGTTACCAAGGCGGTCTTTAGCTTATCAAAAGCGCTCTGACACCTGGCAGACCATTGGAACGGGATATTCATCTTGAGAAGATTAGTCAGGGGGGAAGCTATAAGAGCATACTTAGGTATAAAAATTCTATACCAACCAGTTAATCCCAAGAATCCTTTGACTTCTTTCACTGTCTTTGGTTCAGGCCAATCTATGACTGCTTGGACTTTTGCGGAATAATCTGGAGAAATTCCATCTTTGGATACCAGCCCAAGTATTCAACATGGTCGACAGAGAAAGTGCATTTGCTCTTTTTTGCAAAGAGTTGGTGCTTCCTTAGAATCTCAAGAACCTTTCGGACGTGAGCTTCATGGACATCTGCATTCTTTGAGTAAATCAGAATATCATCAAAGAAAACAAGAACAAAATCATCCAAGTATACTCTGTATCATGAATAATCAACACCTACAACTTGTGAGTATCCTTTTGCAACCAAACGAGCTTTGAACTTATCAAAAGATCAATAGAATCAACATATGCCTCAAGAGAAAAACATATGTGAAACAATAGAAATCATCAATGAAGGTAATGAAATAGCGATAGTGAGATTTGGAGGGAGGAAATGTCCACAAATATCCGTATGAATGAGATCTAAAAGGGCATCTGAATGTGTAGAGGTATAGATATGAAAAGGTTGTCGATGATGCTTGCCAAGAGCACAATACTCACAGATGCCCATATGAGGATGAGCTTTAAGATCCATACCTTTGACAAGATCACGACGATGAATATCAAGAAGCTTTGCAAAATCCAAATGGACAAATCAATGATGCCATAACTTGCAATGTCACGTAGGCTGTAATGCCTGTGAGACCGACGGCAGACCGGATGGCCATATCCGGGGTTCAGTGGGAGAGGACGCCCATGCGGAGTCATGGGTGGCCAGGCTAGTGTGGACAGCAGGCCACACACTATATAGCCTGGGGGATGAGGGGCAATCCTCATTCTTCCTCTATGGCTGGGTGGTGAGCCAGAGGCCGTCCCTTCTCATGGTAACGCCCGTAGAGTGGCGTTACGGATATCTAACACTGGTATCAGAGCGTGGTTCGAGGGGATCGTGAGAGTCCGCGCGCAAACGGGGGACCGGAGCCCACTCGATGGTTTTCATCCACAATCTTCTCACCCTTATCTCCACAAGGGAATGTGTGGAGGGAGGGGGGCCAAGATTTTTTGAAGGGAAGAACTCTTTCTCTCTCTCTCTCTCACTCTCTCTCCCCGGCACACATAGGAAGCAGCATCGCAGGTAAGCAAAATTTTTGTTTGTTTTTTTTGTTTTCTGCATTGAATGGCTGCAAAAAACTCTGCGTTGAAAGGCTTTCAAAGGATTTGAAGCCTGTGTGTAGAGGTGGGGGGGGGGGGGGGGCGCAGACCAACCCCATGAAATAAACTGAAATCGTTAACTCTGTGTGGGATGGGGGGGCGAAGACCAGCCCGGCCAGTCCCACGAGATACGTTAATGCTGTGTGTGGGGGGGGCGAACAGCAGCCCCCTACCTCTCGTAATGCTGTTGTGCAAAGGGGGGGCTTGGCGCTATTGTGCAAGGGGGGGCCTTTCCTTTCTGAAGCGAAGCAAGCCCAATGCCGACTAGTAGCTGAAACACTGACAACTCTGCGTGGAGAATCAAAAACCAGTGCAGAGCCCTGCGTGAAGCGCCGACTTGCGAGAGCGAAGAAGTTCGTACACGTTCAAGTGGGGGCGACTTGCGTGAGCGAAGAAACGCGTCGGCGTTGGGGGGCTACTTGCACCCAGGCAGGCCAGGCCCACGGTGGCACCCAAGCCAGCCAAGCCTAGGCAGCCAGCCAGGCGACGGCGCCGGCCAGCCAATGGTGGCCAGCCAAAACTGAGCAGCCGGCGACGACAGACGGCCACCAGCGGCCAGAGATAAAAAAGAAAAGAAAAGAAAAAAAACTATTTCTTTTATATATATATATATTTTCATTATTCAATTTAAAAAAAAATTAAAAATGAAAAATTCAAACAAACGCTCTCTCTCGGCTGGGGAGGAAGGATAACCCCCGCAAGAAATAATCCCGGCAAGGCACCTCTCGATCATTTTAATTTTTGTTGTGAGTTGCAGGCATTTTTCTCGTGGATCGGAGCATCCCGAAAGCATCCTTGTAGAGGCCCGCAACGCACAACAATTCGACAGGCAACCGTAAAGGGGGGTGACTATTATTCTCTCTCCACCACTGCTCATTTTTATTAGCATTTTTTTAGTAATTTCCGAGTTCTCGCATTATTTTTTGCAAGAATTAAAAATGTCTGCTAGGCGTAGTGTGTCCCCACCGCCTTCTACTTCTCTAGGTTTTTCCAGTCTCTTGTCCTCGGTCGCGGGTTTGACCCCGACCGAATTGTCAGGCCGTACACGCTCGACCGTTGTTCGGTCCGGAGCGCACTCGTCGATCACTCGTGATCCGCCCCAAGCGCCCTCCTCGTCTATTGACCCTGCCTTAGGACCCAGCGAGCCCACAGCGGCCGCATTGGTTGATGACCCCTTTCTGGCCGATGAGCCAGAGGACATGAATACTGACATCACCGAGGGGACCGAGGAGGACCTCTTGGATTATGACGACGATGACTATGACCTATTGGACCCTGCTGATGTCCTGACAGAGACGGAGCTCTCTAGTGGACTGTTTAAATATCTTAATGCCAAATTGAACACTATGGGTAAAGTCCAGGCTGATTTAATCACGATGCTACAGAGCATCTCCACACGGTTAGATGCACTGATGACAGCCGCCTCAGCTAGTACTTCGACTCCTCGTGGTAGCCGAGCTCCTGCGGCACGGGTGAGCGTAGCCTCGCCAGTAATTGCAGGAGTACATGCCGATGCGCCTGCGAGGCCGTCCGTATAGCGACAGCTTCGTCGTTGTTAAAAGACTTAAAGCTGCCTAGTTTTGGTGGCGAGGAAAAGGAGAGAAACAAGGACTCAGTCAATATGTTTCTAGCGAAGTGGTCAGATTTGCACGCGCTGCGACAGCAGCCTAGCCGTATACAGCCCATAGAGGCTAGCCTCTCATTAACCGGCAAAGCGTACAAGTGGTGGATGAGTTTGACAACTCGCCTTGCCACTTGGACGGAATTTGAAACAATGTTTCGAAAAGAATTTTTGCCTGTTAATGAGGCAGAGAGAAGCTGGGAGTTATGGGACAAGTGCTCGATAGAGAACAAATCCCTAACTTAGTACATCTCAAACTACAGTGAGATAGTACTCAAGCTAAAGGGAATCGATGCATTCCAGACATTGCGAGGCTTTAAGAGAGGCCTCAAAGATGATTACCTTGAGTACGTAGAACCCCTACAGCCTAAAGACTTAGCAGAGGCAATTCAATATGCACAGATATTCGATGACATCAAGCACCGTAGTGCGCGTGGTGGTTCTAGCAGGGCCGAGGGTAGTGAAAAGAGGAGGTCAGGCCTCAAAAGAAAAGGGTTCCGCAGTGAGAAACAAGGGGATAGGACGGACTAGGAAGGACAGGGTGGTCATTGGTCTAAAAAATCGCGACCATCCAGGAAAAAAAGAGACACCGAAATCCAAAAGAAAGAGCAATATATTAAAGCGCGAAAGGAAAATCGCTGCTTTAATTGCAATGAAGTAGGACACACGAAGGCTGAGTGTCCAAAGCCTAAAGCGAGCACGAGTGGCAACGAGCCCAAAAAAGATGGTAAATCTTCTAGGCAGTTGCATACAGTGCAGAGACTCCCTCTCAGTTCCGCAGATTTCAGAGAGGTGACAGTGTGTCATTATGATGAGCATCACGCTTGTTCAGTGACACCAGCGATGTGGCAGCCGACTGTAGGTCCACATGACATGGTGCGCATGTATGACACCATAGGTGGCCGTAGAGTCACAGTTTTTATTGATGATGGAGCTAGCCACAACTTCTTGAACTACTCGTTAGTCACAAGAAGTTGGAATTGACTGAGACCCGGAGTGATCATGAGTATACTGTTGGCCTAGCCAACGGATATGACAAAACGGTATGGAATACCGTAGTATTGGGGGTCCCATTATCTATGCAGGACTATGAGGCTCCGCTTGACTTTCAGGTCATGCACTTAGCCAGAGCAGACGTATATCTAGGCAGGGAGTGGTTGTATGGCTTGGGCCCTAGTCTAAGCTCGGAATTACTTACATAATACGCTATGTTTTGAGCACGGAGGTAGAGTCATCACCCTGCAGGGCGACCGTACTGTCCCTGCTACACCACTTATTTCCTCCATGGAGCTGTGTACAGCGGTCCGCAGAGACCAGATAGCAGAGGTATATGCTTGTTACCCTCTTTTGAATTCTGTTTCCGTAGATGAAACGATAAATGATGTTTGCGTAGACAAACAAGAAAAACAAAATAACCGTGGACGAGACCCACTGTTTGAAAACCCTGTTTGGCATGCATGTGATTCAAATGAGAAAAAATCCAAGGTGAATGAGACATTAAAGAAAAAGTACGTAGATACTTTAATGAATTTATTAGAGGAATTTCAGGATATTTTTCCTGATGATTTACCAGATGGTTTACCACCATCTAGAGAAGTAGACCATGGCATCGACGAAGTTATGCCAGGATCAAAACCTATAAGCAAACCTGCTTATAGATTAAGCCACTCCGAGGCACAGGAGGTGGAAAAACAATTGACGGAATATTTGAACAAAGGCTTTATTCGGCCTAGTTCAAGTCCGTGGGCATTGCCTATTCTTCTGGTAAAGAAGAAAGACGGATCTATGCGGATGTGCATAGACTATAGGGCTCTTAATCAGATAACGATTAAGAACAAGTATTCGATGCCACGCATGGATGAGTTGTTTGATCAACTCTATGGATCGAGATACTTCACAAAAATAGACCTGAGATCTGGGTATCATCAGGTTAGAATTAATCTCTGTCATCCATACTCCAGTTGAGTATAAGGGTAAGCCATTCAAACTTTTGATTGATTCAGGCAGTACTCGTTCATTTATTTCCCCTAGATGCTTGCGTAAGCTAGTCTTAGAACAAAAATCAGGGAAACCTATGCAAGTTGAATTGGCCAGTGGGAAGATCCATCTCACTCACCCATGAGATAGATCGTATTCAGTTTAATCTAGATGGGAATATAACTGACTGCTGTCAATTCAGAGTCCTACCTTTGGGAGTTTTTGATGGGATCCTTGGAATGGATTAGCTCCACAAAAATCAAGCCGACATTCACTGTCATAATGGAACCATTTCCTTCCGTGACCTTCACGGAAACAAAGTTCAAGGAACCGAAATTTCAGGATCCCCAGGTTTGCAATTAGTAAAAGCTTCTAAGTTATTGAAAGGACTTAGAAAGAAACAGCTCATTTACGTTGTCAAAATGAATCTGGTAGACACAAAGTTAAAGGCTAAAGAACTAGAATGGTTAAGTGAGTATGATGATTTATTCCCAGCAGAGCTAACAGAGATGCCTCTAATTCAGGAAGTAGATCATGTGATAGAATTGACCCCTGGAGCTCAGCCAGTAGCCCAACGCACATACAGAATGCCAATCCCTGAAGCCATTAAACACAAGGAATAGCTTAGGCAGCTATTAGAATAAGGGTTTGTAAGGCCCAGTGTTTCACCTTGGGGAGCACCAGTTATGTTTCAGAAAAAGAAAGATGGAACGTTAAGACTCTGTGTGGATTACAGAGGTATCAATCAGCTATGACAGTTAAGAATAAGTATCCTATCCCCAGAATTGATGAGCTTCTAGGACAGGCTAAGTGGAGCCCAGATCTTCACAAAGATAGATCTCAAATTAGGGTATTACCAGATCAGGATTAATGAGCAAGATATCCCGAAGACAGCCCATCAATACTCGATATGGGCACTATGAATTTACAGTCATGCCATTTGGATTGACAAATGCCGAGATGATGTTGCAAATGTTGTTACTGCTTTGGGAGATCTTGATTGCATGTTAGATATCCGTAATGCCACTACGGGCGTTACGTTGGAGCTGTTATATGCAAACTCCAGTAAGGGCAAGTACTCTTCCCAATTAGATTGCTTCTTACTAACATAAGAACGCAACATATCCTCTAGAATTTGGTTAACTCTTTCAGTTTGACCATCAGACTCCAGATGATCTGCCGTACTCATACTCAGAGTAGTATCCAGCTTTTTGAAGACTTCCCTCCAAAAATGACTGTTGAACTTTCTATCTCTATCCGACACTATATCTGCGGGCAAGCCATATAGCTTGTAGAGATGTTCAATAAAGAGTTTTGCCAACTCTGGCGTTTTAATAGTTTTCTTCGTGGCAATAAACTTTGCCATTTTAGTTAACCTGTCCACTACCACCCACACCGAGTCATTCCCTCGACTCGTCTTGGGTAAACCGGTAATGAAATCCATGGAAATGCTTTCCCATTTCCCTTGAGGAATCTCCAGCGGATGGAGTAGTCCTCCAACCTTAAGACGTTCATGTTTACTAACCTGGCACTTATTGCATTTCAGCACATAAGTCTGGACGTCCTTAAACAAACTAGGCCAATAAAACTGTCTTTTTACTAGTGCATAGGTTTTCTGAATCCCAGGATGACCCGCACTTGGACTATCATGACTTTCTTTAAGAATATGGGCCCGAAAGTCACCAATAGTTGGTACGCATATTCTACCCTTGTAGAGTAAGTACCCGTCGTCAATGGAGTAATTAGCATATTTCTCCCCCCGACGAAGTTTATCACTCCCCTTTGAAGCCGTGGCAGTCAAATGAGTCCTTGAAAAAGGTGGGGCTCCTAAGAAAGTGTTCTAAGGGAAGGGTCTTCCTTCACTTCTGAATCTACCAGCATCTTGATTCTAATTGGGGCCTTGCTACCTCTTTGGGGGAGGAAAGTTTGAAGCACTTCCCGGGGTTTGGACCCTTTTTAAAGTTTGAGGGTGCAGGCTTTGGCGGGACCTTAACAACAAATGCCTTAGCAGAGTCCTTTGCCATTCTAACAGCTTCCGCCACCAATTGAGACTAGTTTGGCATTTTTTACTAAAGTGTATAATGGCTCATTCATTCCTTGAATGAATCTGGCCATTAGCTACTCTTCTTTCAAAAGTGGAGAATATTTGAGGAGAAGGAAAAATGCCTGATGGTATTCTTCAATTGTTTAGCTATCCTGCTTCAATTCCAAGAACTCATTCATTTTGTTTTCCAGGAAGCCCGGAGGACAGAACCTCTTCCTGAGGTATGCTTTAAGATCTGACCAGGTCTGGGTATTTTGGTCGAGATGGTTTGTCTCGCAATGGTTCCTCCATGCGACCTTGGCCGTTTTCATAATTTTTAATCTGGCGAGAGCTATCTTGCTCCTCTCATTATAGCCGGTTACATCAAAGTACTCTTCCATTGCCTCAATCCATTTTTCCACTGTTTCTCCTAACTGTTCCCCTTCACTGTTAAATGGACCAGGTTGCTCTTCATTTTATCGATATAAGAGGATCCGACTGTCTAGCATGGGCCACGCGTCTCATGATTCTGACAAAACGAGATTTTTGTCAACTTAACTTTGGCATCAAATTTATGATTATTTAATTTTTGAGATTTATTTCTTAAACAATAATTATTCCATCATAATTCTTAAAAACAAGATTCAAATAATTTTGTTAACCAATATTCACAACCACGAAATTAATTTGGAATCTTTTGCAAAACATCATTTATTATGAAAAGTTTTTGATATATTCAGAGCGTCTTGGCTCCAAAAGTCATTGCCTCAATCGCGTATGCATAAAAAGGTGATACTGCGATGGAGACATGCTATGATATACACGATCCATCACTGATAAGGGTGCTGTAATTCTACTTCTAGGAATAAAGTGGCTTAGAAGTCTAAAAATTCGGTAAGAATTTCTAAAATTTCGGGGCGAATGATTAAAGAGTTGGACATAATGAACAACTCCTAGCCTTATCAAGATTATGGCTAGAGAGATATTCTGCCTGAGTCTTTGAAGCTGATTGGTATTGACGTTAATACATCGCCCTCCAAAGAACCACATGTGCTGACGTCGCTCTATTGGATCAGGGAAGTATAGATCCTCAAAGTGACGAGCGAGCCTCACTCTGCTTTCTCGGGTTGTAGCAGAGTTGATGAGATGATCGAAGGCAAAGGCGATCATATCCTGACTCTGGGAAAGTCCAGGAATGCTAGACAGACTCCATCTAAAAATCCAATTCAATTTATGAGTTTTCAATTTATGAATTCATTTCAAACATAATCTTAGCAAGTGAAAACATTTTTTTGCAGATTTACTTTAAAATTTTAGGCAATTTTTGCTGCTGTTTCATACGTTTACAACAGCACTCTGATACCAGCTGTGAGATCCCACTGGCCCCTCCACGCACCGGATTCCCGGTTGCTAGTGCGGAAGTAGCTTCTTCATGCGCGGGGTAGGGTTTCCCACTCGAGGCCTCACCCTCGAATGTTCGGACATGAGACTAATCTAGTGGTCATTTCGAAACCGAAACCGGGAAAATTTTCCTTACTCGAAAAACGGGGACGATTCCACCTTTTTGATTTTCTTAACAAATTTTCTAACGGGGTCAAGAGACTAAACTAACCTTCACCTGATTAAACCAGATAGAAGAAAAACTATTACAGACTCAACTTGAAGAAATCAATGCTTTTTTCCTAACTAAGTCAGGCACATCCGTTGATCTATTCATTTGAGAAGTCTTAAGGTTATTATTTAACTATTCGAGTTCTAAGCGTATTCCTATTATTCAATTTTATTATTAAAACTCTACTGATTCTAACCTAACCCCATCCAGCCCATGGGTTAGCCACCACCCAACCACTAGAATTGGTAGAACCAGACAATTACTCACCCACCCATAATTGAATGCCTTTCTTAACTTTTGCTTTCGAATACAGATACGCACACACTCCTCTTTAAAACTTTAACTTATAAAACAATCCATTGGCAAACAATTATTGATTACAGATGTCATAACTCAAAATTTCCATCCAATCCTTGTTTCTAAAAAAAAAACAGTATCACTCTGGACTCTCCATTGAGACCAACTGGTCAGCAACAACGATATCCAGTAACAGATTACAATAATCATTGGTCCATCATACAATATCTTCCACGACATACGCATGGGTGTCCTCGGCCTTGGGAACCACCATGTTGGTATTACCCCCTAAGTAGCTCTAATGCTAGCTATTTCTCACTATGGGTAAATCAATGTG
Source organism: Cibotium barometz (assembly GCF_041138505.1). Classification (NCBI taxonomy): domain Eukaryota; kingdom Viridiplantae; phylum Streptophyta; class Polypodiopsida; order Cyatheales; family Cibotiaceae; genus Cibotium; species Cibotium barometz. The sequence continues at coordinate 1,075,899 of NC_141051.1, read as the reverse complement.
GTCATTGCTTGTGTTGTGTTCTACAAGTTGTTTCGAAAGGATTTAGATGGTTTAGGTCTGGATTTGGGAAGGTGAGGCTTTGTGGGGATCCAAACCTTGATTTTTTCCCCCTTGGTGGTGGCTAATGATGGTAGTAAGTCCTTTTGAACCCATTTTTGTGTGATGCTTTGGGGAATGGTAGTGTTACCTTGGGTTTTAGGGGAGAGGTGCTTTAGATGACAAGGGTGCCCCACAAGGACCTACCTTCCCACAAAAACCCAAGCTACAAGTGGCACCACAAGAACCCACTTGGATCCAAAGTCATTGCAAGGATGAGCAATGCCACCATTCCTTAGATCACCTTACCATTATATGTATCCCATGTATCCCCACAAGAACCTACTTGTAGCAATGAGATGATGATCCAACTCATGTCTACCAACACCCCAACATGGAACCCCCTCCCCTCCATATGTGCAAATTTCAAGGAGGAGGTCCATGAGATATCAAAATCCAAGTGAAAATTAATAATATGTCACCAATCTCATGCTATACATGTCTCTTGCCCAATTTGAATTGTAAAATCCAATCAATGTCTTGCCCTTGGCATACATGATGCCACACTCAATAGTGTGCATCTTGAATGACCAAAGGGTTATTTCCATCCAAGATCTACTTCACCCACTTTGGAAGTGGATCACTACAACTCCCTCACCTAAAGCTATTTTTTTAGCTTCTAGTCTTGATCCTTCTTCACTTCAACTCGAATGTGTCACCATGCATTCTGTGAAAATTACAGCAATGTGATGAGCTATGGTGGATCAAATGCTAGAATCAACATCATTAACAAAGTGATTAGATGATAATTAAGACATGATTAGTGAGTAATTAACTAATAGCTTAATGTAGGCATGGATAATCAAAAACCAGCAAATTCTCATTAGGCCAATGCCTCAATTTATAGAGTTTACATCCAAGCATCTAATCCCACTGATTTGCTGCAGAAAAATGGCGCCCACTAATCAGCGAAAATCGACTGTGTGCACTGGCGGTTTGAGGTTCTGATTGTCTTGGCTGGAGCACCACTGAAGTAGCTATCTATGGCTAGAGAGGCTTGAGATAATGTGGCTCCTGGAGGGAGATCAAGCCCCTCCACCACTGGCTGGGGGTACAGAAGCTTCTTGAAAATAACTAAAAAATTGATTATTTCCTAATTATCTACTACTAATCTTGATTAACTAGAGAATCGGCTCATAAACTTGATGGATTCTAGGCTAGGCTCTGATACCATGTGAAAATTACAGCAATGTGATGAGCTATGGTGGATCAAATGCTAGAATCAACATCATTAACAAAGTCATTAGATAATAATTAAGATGTGATTACTGAGTAATTAACTAATAGCTTAATATAGGCATGGATAATAAAAAACCAGCAAATTCTCATTAGGCCAATGCTTCAATTTATAGAGTTTACATCCAAGCATCTAATCCCACTGATTTCTCCTTGATTCACTCCACCTCTTTTGCTTGATTCTCTCCACCTCTCCTAGAATATCTCCACACTTCCTAAATCTTCTCATGCTACCCTTTATTCTCTCCCTTTATTCTTCTCACCTTTTCACAGGTTCTCTCACATTTACACATTCTCTTTTACAACCTCTAGCCAAGGGCTTGTTCCCACACACACTCTATTCACTTGTATATTTCAACACCTCTCCTCAAGTGAATACTCTTAGCACACGTGGACCCTATACCAAGTTTCTCTCTTCCTATAGTGCCCGACCAGTGCCTCAAGTCCCTAAACTCATAGTCCTTGACACTCTCTCTCTATGTGTCCAAGGCTACCACAAGTGCCCGCGACCTTGACTAAAGTGGCCGACATCATCGGTGGCTCAGAGGTGGTTTTACTCTGTTGGGGCAGGTTACATTGGGTTGTGGGGTTTCTCTCTCTCTCTCTCTCTCTCTCTCTCTCTCTCTCTCTCTCTCTCAGAAAAGATGATCCGACTCCACTTCTTTAGGAGCCTCCATGAAGTTTGCCGATGTCGTTCCTTCTCCACTGGGTTTGCTGTAGCAGTCTCTTGCCATATGTCCTAACTTTCCATAGTTGTGGCAAGTGAAGGTCCTTCCTCCTACTCTGCCTCTTCTCGTCCTCGTCCTCGAGAGAACCCTCCTCGGGTGAAGAATGCTTTTTCTTCTCCTGCTTTTGAGTCGAGCCATTTCTTCTCCTGCTGTTGAGTCGAGCCATTTCTTCTCTTTGCCTCTGCTCTCTTGCTCTAGTAGAGCTCCTTCTATCTCGTGTAGCTTCAATTCAGGTACATTCTTTAGTGTTGCTACAATGTTTTCATATTCATCTCTGTCCACACTCTTCAGAAGCACTGCTAGTGCCTCATCATCTTCTACCTTTTTGCCAATAGCTACCAGTTATTGCTTAATGCTTTTATATCTATTCAAGTGTGTGATTAAAGGTTCACTTTCCTTCATATCCAATTTGTAGAATTGCATTAATAGATTTATCTTTGAATTTTTAGCTTGTGTGCCAAATAATTTATTGAGTTCATCCCATGCATCTTTTGCCCATTGTATCCCTGTGATGTGATGAATGATTTCATCATTTAAACTGAGTGCAATAAGTCCCAATGCTTTTTCATTCCTGCTCTTCCACTCATTTTCCCCTCTCACCTCTGGGCATTCATCTCTTCCCTCAACTAGCCCCCACAGATTTTTCCTCATGAGCAGATACATGGTTTTTATCTACCATGTGTAAAACTGCTCCTCATTAAATTTGGCTATCTCTTGTGCTATACTCATTGATGATGTGAAGGGGGTCTTACCTCTTGATCCAATTTCAAGATTCAAGGGCAGTGTCTACCCTTTTACAACTCAATATGGTGTTTAAGAGATGATTATAACAAATTTATCAGCATAAAATCACCAGAAATTACATTAAATCAAGGGTAACCAATTTGTACGGAATGGTTGGAGTATCAAACCATCTCTGAATTGCAATCTGAAGTTATAGGGATCTGTATCAGATACTTAATGGTTAATTTGAACCCTCAATTACACTAAAATATAGTGATTAGCATTGACTAATCATTGATTAGCAAATTAATCCTTTATTTTGTGTGCAAAAAATAGAGTATGCGGGGAGCCCAGATCTGAGGCCTTAGAGTTCAAATGAGTTCAAATAGGCCAATGCCTCAATTTATAGAGTTTACATCCAAGCATCTAATCCCACTAATTTGTTGCAGAAAAACGATGCCCACTAATCAGCGAAAATCGACTGTGTGTGCTGGCGGTTTGAGGTTCTGATTGTCTTGGCTGGAGCACCACTGAAGTAGCTATCTATGGCTAGAGAGGCTTGAGATAATGTGGCTCCTGGAGGGAGATCAAGCCCCTCCACTGGCTGGGGGTATAGAAGGATTGATTATTTCTTACTTATCTACTAATCATGATTAACTAGAGAATGGGCTCATAAACTTGATGGATTCTAGGCTAGGCTCTGATACCATGTGAAAATTACAGCAATGTGATGAGCTATGGTGGATCAAATGCTAGAATCAACATCATTAACAAAGTGATTATACGATAATTAAGATGTGACAGCCTTTAATCACATACTTGAACAGATATAAAAGCATTAAGCAACAATTGGCAGCTCTATTGGCAAAAAGGTAAAAGATGATGAGGCATTAGCTGTGCTTCTGAAGAGTGTGGACAAAGGTGAATATGAAAACATTGTAGCAACACTAAAGAATGTACCTGAATTGAAGCTACACGAGATATGTTTAACCACTTCAGGAGGTACATCTTTCATATCAGTGTAATTCTAGATGAAGAAATCTTGGAATTCGGTGAGGAGCTCAGTAAGGTTCCTCTCTTCTTTTGCAAAGAGGTCTTCCCCAATATAGATGGGTCTTGGATCTTCCCCTAGACTTGCCAAGTTAATCTCCTTAACTTTGGCTAGATCATCATAAGACATTCCAAGCTTTCCATCATGGATTATTTGGGCCTTTTCATATTGTACAAAGCAGTCTCCCACCTTGTAGGCTTTGAAGTGCTCAGGGACATGTTTGGTCTCCTTAACTTTAGCGCTTTCCTCGTCCATTCTTTTTTTAGCCTCGAGCTCGTCTTGCGCCAACTTTTTGTTTCATGTTCTATGAGTAAAGCAACAGTTTTTGGGGTTTAGATTGGAGTCATATGACTCTTCTTTTTTAGTGGTTACCTTATTAACTAGAATGGAGAACTCATCAAGCTCCTTTTGCCAGACCTAATAGAAGCCAGAATGCGCATTAACAGCCTCTACATACCTCCGCCAATGTTCTTTCAATTCTATTGGGAAGACATAAGCTTCCTATCCTCTGAAGCCATTTGTTTTAAGGTTCTTATGGGTGGATTTTCCCATAATGGCCTTACTTCTTTGGTGCTTACAGGCTCATGGTTCGTACCATTGGGCATGCATGCGACGCTCAGGGATGTGATTTCTTACCCATCTAACGTGGCAAATCTTGTACCCGTGTGTTGTGGAAATATATCCATGGTAGCAAGGATGTGCATAGTCTTCCGTCTGTGGAAGAGGTGAAAATTTCATGCTATCCCTTTCATCTTCCAACATTTTGTGGCATGTTTGGCATAAGTCTATTGCTGTGGACCTAGCCGTAGGCATTGAATCTTCCGTCTAGGGTCCCTTACTCATTAGATGGCTTCCAAGTGCATAGGCTCACCTTTAGCATTTGGTATTTTTTTCCCAAATGTAGATGTGATCCATGTTCCAATCATGGATCATCTTGGTCTCTCTCAAGAAGGTTCGTCCTAGGATGCAATCGTAGGGAATAGGCTGCCAAAGTTCATCACCACAAAGGTGTGTCAAAAATTGGTTCCAAGAATCTTAATGTTCAAATCCCGTAGAAGACCTACGGGCTTCGTGGTGGCTCCATCATCTAGTTTCACAATCAATGCATCATCATCCACCATAGGAGGTTTTTCCCAGCATTTCTTGGTAACAACGCTCACTCCTGCCCCACTATCTAGGATGGCGGTGACTTTTTAATGATCAGAACCACTATCCCGCTTTTCCATTGAGGGTGAGGCCAAAGGAACTCACCTTAACCTGATCTTCTACATGGCCGAATGCTTCACAAATCTAGTTAAACATCTCCAGATGAGGTATGGGACCTCTCCTAACCCATCAAACTTACTAATAAGTTTAGAGATATGGGCCGGTTTATTTTTGTCTGGTCTTAATCATTGCATCGCCTACATGAGCGCTGGAGGTACAGTTCCTAAAGCTATCCCCTCCCTATTTCCATAACTATCCTCAACAGAGTCAATAAAACCACAGTCAGAGCTGGTGGTGCAGGTGGAGGTATGATAGGTGGGGAAGCGAGGCCTAGTTGAGGTATGATAGGTGGGGAAGCGAGGCCTAGAGAATAGTATCCCATCTGTGGACCATGCTTGAGTGTGGGTTGGTGTGCACTTCATAAGGATCCATATGGTATTTGAGATACACCTCACGAGGTGGGTAGTTACTATACAGGGGTGCCTGTTGGCTAGAGAGCTTTGGGTAGAATCTTTTCCTTTGGTAGGAGGTTTTTGGGCCTTGGTGAGTTTTGGTTCTTGAAGTAGGCTTGGTGCTGGTCTAAGTTCTTGAAATTAATATGCCAACATGGGAGTCGGCATGGCTCCCCATACTATTGGATTAGTTTGAATTAGATTATGTGGGCCTTGCCCCACCTCTGTGGTCTCATGTCTATCGAGGGTGTGATAGTTCTCTCAGGTTGGTGATCCATGCTCGTTTACCTAGGGTTAGGCTCTTCTAATTGCATGTTTCCCATAATAAACTTTCTTAGTCTCGAGACAAGACTTCTTTGTGAATGTGCAGGGGATCATGGAGCTTGATCTTGAGTCAATGGCCTATCCATACATTGGGTAACCAATCCTCATGTCTGTAAGTCAAGGTGGTTTGTCTCATGCTTGGGTGTTCTTCACTTTCAATGGTGTTATCAAAGACCAATACTATTTGACTCCACATGGTGTTGATCGAAGGGTTAGATCTAGCAAGCGATTGTGCATGGGAGGGTTCAGTATTGTCAAATAAGGGGTTGTTTTTCACCAATTTCCCTGAGCATAGGTGCATGAATGTGTTGAGCGAAGGTGCATAATCACACTCTGAAATAGGGAGATTTATTGCCCTCTAGAAGTTAGGAACGGGCCATTCCTTCATAGAGGAATGCATGTTCTCCTGATGTGAGTATGGGTGTGGCTTATTAACTGAAGCGGCGACCATTCATTATCTCATGTATGGTCATGATTTGGAAATAGGAACGGGCATTCCCTTGTGGAGGAACGGTCATTACCTTGTGGAGAAACAAGCGTTCATGCATCAAAAAGGTGCAGCCATTGGCTAGCGAGAAGAACGAGCATTCTTCCACAAAGGAATGGTTCCTTAATTTCAAGAAGGTGCGGTCATGGGCCAATGTCAGGCAAAGGACATTCGCTAGTGGGGGGGAATGGTCATAGGCTTGTAAGGGTATGACCATTCACTCATGGACATTCACTCATGGAGGAACATATGTTCATTGGTGAAAGTATGGACGTTCACTCATAGACTAGCAGGTGTCTTAACTGCACCAAAACGACGTATCTCGTCTCTAAATATTCTCTCAATAGAGTCAACTGCACAACATTTATGATCTTTTAATGCCCCCATTACTCTCATTTATAAAATAGATTTGGAGAGCTTCTCCAACTGGAAGTGAAGAGGCGTAAAGAAGGTGTGATTGTACCTTTGGGAAGTGAATGGCCATTCACTCCTCTCAGAAATGCAACCTGAGAATGAGTTGCGCCCAATTTTCTCCTAGTTTTTCCCTAGTTTCTTCCCCTTAGTGTTGATTTTTTGAGGTTTTCTTTTTATGTATAGCTTAGGCTAGTCCTAAGCTACATAATGATGCAAGGCATGCCTAGCTTAACCTAAAAATCTAGGATTAGTGGTGTGATTAAGCTAACATGTAATTTTCCTATCTACTTGAAGAAATAACCAAAAATCAATGGAATCAAGGGTAAAATTAGGGTACTTATTTGTAGCTTCCGCATTTGGTGTAGAAATTGAAACGATCCTTGAATGTCTCTAAGAATATCAATGATTGCATAGAGGTTGCACGATCCGTGCATAGAGGTTGCATGAGGCATCCTCATAGAACACCATTCATTGTCGACTCTCAGCCTCCTTAAAAATAATTTATCAACAATGACATTAGGAACCTGAGCCTTTATTGACTCTGTTTGAGCTCTAGTAGCTTCTTGCAATTTTTTGGGACTTTCTATCTTATTTTCCATGGACAATATTGTAACCTTCTTGCTATCCCTTGTTGGGATATACATTGTTCCACGAGAGTCGATATAGAACTCTTAGTTTTCACTAGCTCACAATAGTACTCGTAGATTGTCCAAGAGATTTGGCTTAATTTTATGCACTGATGACATCAGTTATCTCTCCAAGAGTATCGCATTCATGTCGATGAATATTGGGGCTCGGCAAGTTTTGTGAAAGTTGTAACATTGAAAGATGTACATTTCACTAGCTCTCGTATTGAATATTGGGGCTTGGTTAGTTGTGTGGAAGTTGTAACATTGTAAGATGTATGCTTCACTAGTTCTCATATTGTTGGCCTGGTCCCTAGCTTGTTCGCTCGTGGCTCTTCTCTCACCCATTGGTCTTTCAACTTGGGGCCTTTTGGCTCATTTTGATGAGTTATTGTATTGAATATTGGGGCTTGGTTAGTTGTGTGGAAGCTGTAATGTTGTAAAATGTGCGCTTCACTAGTTTGCATATTGTTAGCCTGGCCCCTAACTTGTTTTCTCGTGACTTGGGGCCTATCCACATTTGGATGCCAATTTAGGCTAATGCCCCACAACCTTGATCGGGTATCCTTCCTAATGAAGGGTTCCTGGTATGCTTCTGAATTGGAATCAGGACCTACTAGTGTGGTTAAAACGACTCTTGGTCCTATCCCACTCCCTAGCATTGGTGCGAATGATAATGTTTCGTGTTTAAAAATTTGGGTTTGTGTACAAAGTTGCAATGATTTAGCCTAAGGATAAATGCATAAGCAGTTGGTCCAATGGTAGAATCACTTTGCAGAAGTTTTTTTTGTGGATTTTCATGATTTTCACTTTTTTAGAAAACTCAAGGAATGACAGATTTTTTAGGGGTCATTGGTTTTCTTGCACGTCAAAGAAACTATAAAAATCTATCCTAGGAAGTTTTGGAAATTTTCTCTCAAATTTCTAATCAAAAGATTGGACTTTCTAATCAGGTGATTAAACTCTTTGCGATTGACAATTGGTATATTAAACTTCACCATCGACAATTGGACTCGAGATGAGTGGCACTCCAGTGATTGGATCTACAATTTCTTATACACTCGATCGGTCATACAACAATTGCACTTTTAGACATGATTAGAGGCCATGAGCATTCGGAGATCGAATTGTCTAATTATTGTACCTTCACCGTATTTTTACCTACATCGACCTATCAGCAATCTAATAGATTTTCCTAGATTTCTATGCATTCAATGTGTATGTCCCCTCAATATTCTCGATCAGTTTTTGGCATAACTCCCCCTTTAGTGGATTCACTTAGGAATTTGTAGACCATTCTTGCTTAATTCTTATGATTGAACCTAGCAGTGGTTGGACCCTGGACTCAACAATTTAACTTCATAATTCAATGATTGGACTTGCTAGAGAGTGGAATTACACAGCACCGCATCTTTCAAAGCAAATACTTCCCCAGGGATCCCGTGGTGCCACCATCAATTCAACCTAACCCTTCTGTACCATGAATGTCAGCAAGCCAATATTCCAAACACGGCCCTGACCCTCGTAGCCTCTTGAATGCTCCAGAAGATGATGAGGACCAGGAGCTCAATCCTCCCCCTCTATACAAATACAAGAGCTTTGGCTAGCTGCAACAAGGTTTAACCCCCACCTAACTCTTCGACATCGAACAATCAATCTAATGGGTGGAGGATAAAAAGCCCGACATGGGACCATTTCCTGTGCCTTTGCTCCAATAAGCACTTCAACCAATCAGAACATTTCGGAAATGGAAGTAGGAACACCCATAGCCTACTCATGGAGGTGCCCAAACCAACCCTCCATATACAAAGAAGCTCCCAACTATAGTCCTGGGCCTTCAACCTTCCTGGCACTGAGGTTACCTCCACCAGCACTGAGACCCTTATGAGACATATCATTGCATGTCCCCATCCATCAGGACAAACCCAACATACTTTCAATGACCCGTCGAAAAAAGTTTAGGAAAATGAGGAAGATAGATCTAGCCATCCGTTACAACTTCTCCCTCATCCAGCCCCACCAACGCTCCAACACCGAAGGTTGTCTAGTCAACCTCCTCCGTGATTTCAACATCCAGCACAACAAGGTCCTAGATCATGATGTCATTATCACTCGCATCTATTGTCAATACATCATCCAATGGATCACGAGGTGTCACCAAGTCACAAGGTGCTGGAACTCAACCTTCGGACTCCATTGGTGTTTGACCAGAACAAAGGCCCCAATCTCAAGAAAGTGGTCCGATTCTACTATCGCATCCGTGACCTAGCCTCTCATCACATGCATGCCTTTGAAGACATGCACGAAATAGCATTTTGGTCAACACATTTTGCATTTTGCCAACGAGATCCCATCTTGCTCTCTAGAACCAATCTACTCCATTGGATTGAGGATCACAACCTCCTGCACAATTTCTAAGAGACCCAAGGGGCTGGATCTTCATTAGGAAGGGAATCATGTTAACCCCTAGGCCACCAGGAGTAGCAGAAGTCAAGAGGATGAGCTTCCAGCATCGACAACGTGTATATACATCAATCATAATCATTCATTGTAATATATTTAAGAAGAAATGTAAATATTAGAAAATGGAAACTCAACCTTTTATCATGTTCCTAGGTCAAGAGGAAGAGACAACAACTCTCAGAACTCAATTTGGACATATTTTGGGCCATTTGAGTAGGATTAATGCTACTAGGAAGATTAGGGTAACCCTAAAACTGTTGTTGTATACAAGGCTGGTCAATTGACCAAGTCTTTACTTTGTCATATGCAAGCAAGGAAAACAAGTGAGTTTTCCCTTCATCCTTTGTGTTGTTGTGTTTTCTCTCTTGCACCCCCTTGCATGCCTCTTGTCTTAGTGTTTTGTTGCATTCTCTTTCTCTTGCATCCCCTTTCACCCACCATGGACATGAGTGATGGTTCGGAGGCTTAAATGTGTTGAAATATACAAGTGAATAGGGTGTGTGCGGGAACAAGCCCTTGGCTAGAGGCTGTAAAAGAGAATGTGTAAATGTGAGAGAACCTGTGAAAAGGTGAGAAGAATCTACTGGGAGAGAATAAAGGGTAGCATGACAAGATTTAGGAAGTGTGGAGATATTCTGGGAGAGGTGGAGAGAATCAAGCAAAAGAGGTGGAGTGAATCAAGGAGAAATCAGTGGGATTAGATGCTTGGATGTAAACTCTATAAATTGAGGCATTGGCCTAATGAGAATTTGTTGTTTTTTTATTATCCATGCCTACATTAAGCTATTAGTTAATTACTCACTTTCCTTCATATCCAATTTGTAGAATTGCATTAACAGATTTATCTTTGAATTTTTAGCTTGTGTGCCAAATAATTTATTGAGTTCATCCCATGCATCTTTTGCCCATTGTATCCCTATGATGTGATGAATAATTTCATCATTTAAACTGAGTGCAATAAGTCCCAATGCTTTTTCATTCCTGCTCTTCCACTCATTTTCCCCTCTCACCTCTGGGCATTCATCTCTTCCCTCAATTAGCCTCCACAGATTTTTCCTCATGAGCAGATACATGGTTTTTGTCTGCCATGTGTAAAACTGCTCTCCATTAAATTTGGCTATTTCTTGTGCCGTACTCATGATGATGTGAAGGGGGTCTTACCTCTTGATCCAATTTCAAGATTCAAGGGTAGTGTCTACCCTTTTACAACTCAATCTGGTATTTAAGAGATGATTACAAGATTTATCATCATAAAATCACTAGAAATTACATTAAATCAAGGGTAACCAATTTGTACGGAATGGTTGGAGTATCAAACCAACTCCGAATTGCAATCTGAAGTTATAGGGATCTGTATCAAATACCTAATGGTTAATTTAAACCCTCAATTACACCAAAAAATAGTGATTAGCACTGATTAATCACTAATTTAGTAAATTAATCCTCTATTTTGTGTACAAAAAATAGAGTATGCGGGGAGCCCAGATCTGAGGCCTTAGAGTTTAAATGAGCTCAAATGCTTTCAAGGCCATCAATAGCAATTAGTCTAGTAGAGGATTAAGCCAAGAAATACAAGATTTAACCAAACATTGAATGCTTAATCTCTGTTTTACCAAAGTCACCTCTGCAGATTTGATGAAGAGCTTGGATCTCACTGTAGACTTGATCAAATCAAATTTTGACTTCACTAGCTTGTAGAGCATGCTTGAAAACCCCCAGGTTTAGCTTGAATTAGACCAATTTGAAGCGGATACGTCGCATGGAGCTTTTTCCCAAAATATTTTGACACTTGCAAATCGCGTTGCCACCGCCGTTCTACGCTGAATTCCCCCAATTCCTTTGAGCTGTGTGTAGGTCCTTGAGTCTAGTATGAGTCCCTAAAAGGGCTTGGGCAATGGTTATGTGTGAAGGGAGAGAGAGCTCCTCCACTAGCTTTGGGTACAGGAGGCTTGTTGAAAAATGACTAAAAAAATTGATTATCTACTAATCTTAATTAATTGGGTGATTAGCAAGATAATGAGCTCATAAATTTGATGGATTCTAAGCTAGGCTCTAATACCATGTTAAAATTGCAGCAATGTGATGAGCTATGGTGGATCAAATGCTAGAATCAACATTATTAACAAAGAGATTAGATGATAATTAAGATGTGATTAGTGAGCAATTAACTGATAGCTTAATGTAGGCATGGATAATCAAAAACCAACAAATTCTCATTAGGCCAATGCCTCAATTTATAGACTTTACATCCAAGCATCTAATCCCACTGATTTTTCCTTGATTCACTCCACCTCTTTTGCTTGATTCTCTCCACCTCTCCTAGAATATCTCCACACCTCCTAAATCTCCTCATGCTATCCTTTATTCTCTCCCAGTAGATTCTTCTCACCTTTTCACAGGTTCTCTCACATTTACAGATTCTCTTTTACAGCCTCTAGCCAAGGGCTTGTTCCCGCACACACCCTATTCACTTGTATATTTCAACAACCATGTCATGTTGTTTGATCTGACCACCAATGTCCTAGGAACTTTCCAATGCCTAATGTGCAAAGACTACAAAGGAGATCTACGAAAATTCCTTAAAGCCTTTATGGATGACCTCTATGTCAATTCTAATGGAAAGCACATCTATGGTGTTTGAGAAAAGTGCTAGAGAGATGCCAACTCTACAAAACCTCTCTTAACCCTTTGAAATGCTAGTTTTGGGTCTGGCATGGAGTGACCTTGGGACACATTATCTCATAACATGACACATCCACATATGACATAGTATCGAGCTACCACCCCCTACCAACTTTAAGGGAGTGTAAAAATTTATGGGGCATGTTGGTTATTACCGACGTTTCATCTTCATGTATGCCAACATAGCTGATCCCCTTTATGGGATCTTGGTTATTTTCAAATGGACAGAGGAGTTACAATAAGCATACAATACCCTAAAAAAAGCATTGGTGCGACCCTTGATTGGGAAATCATATTTTATGTTCACATATATGCTTATGCTTTTGCAATTAGTGTTGTACTGGCTCAACCTAGCGAACACAATAGCGACTTTCCTATTAGCTTTGCCAATCTAGTTGAATAAAGTAGAATGAAATTACACCACCATAGAAAGAGAATAGTTGGCCATGGTCTACATAGTTAAAAAGTTTCATCATTACCTTTTTGCGACCAAATTTGTTTTCTTTATAGACCATCAAGCTCTTCTTTATCTAGTGAATAAACCTTGCACCATGGGTAAGATCACCAGATGGCTCCCAATTCTACTAGAGTTTGACTTTACCATCACGGTACACAAAGGTTCCCAACATATACTAGCTGAGCATATGTCACACATTCCTAAAAGAGAATCGTCAGTGGAAGTTGATGATGACTTGCCAAATTCTCCCTTGTTCTAACTATGCTTGATTCCTAAATGGGGAGAGGAAGTTGCATGTGGTCTACCTTTTTGTGACCAAATTTGTTTTCTTTGTAGACCATCAAGCTCTTCTTTATCTTGTGAATAAACCTTGCACCACATTGGGGGGTTCACCTAAAAATATGTAAGTATAGCACGTGAGTTCAAATGAAGGGATTTTTATTTTAAAATTTTAAGGTAAATTTACATAAATACATTTATAGAAGGGGTTTTTTTATTGATTTTGAAAAAAAAACTGTAAGTCTATAAAGAAAAGGGGTCATTTTATTCATGAAAAATTCATAGCATGTAAGGGTTTTTTAAATACCCCTTGAATGCACGTGATACATAGGGTTTCTTTTAGTAGTGCACCCCCCGAGTGCACCATGGGCAAGATCACCAAATCACTCCTAATTCTACTCTAGAGTTTGATTTTACGGTCACGGTATGCAAAGGTTCCCAACATGTACTAGCAACCATATGTCATGAATTCCTAAAGGAGAACCGCTGGTGATGATGACTTGCCAGATGCTCCCTTGTTCCAACTATGCTTGATTCGTGAATGGGGAGAGGAAGTTGCACATTTCCTAGCTAATGGCCTACCCACCGAAACATCGATCAACAAGGATCGAGCAAGACACCTTATTAAGAAAGCCTCCCTATATCAATTGATCAGTGAGGAAACTGTACAAACAAGGAAAAGATAGAATAATGAGACGAGGCACATGTGAGGATAAATACATCTCTATTTTGGAACAAGCCCACTCTGGGGTCACTTTGGGGTGGACACTTTGCCAGATACCATTACATAGAAGATCCTCCTAGTAGGCTTATGGTGGCCAACCTTGTTTGGAGATGTGGCCAAATATTTCAAATAATGTGATGAATGCCAACAGACCACAATTTCCCACAATAAGGACATGATGCCCATCATGTGAATGCCAACAGACCACGATTTCACACAATAAGGACATGATACCCCGTCATCCTTACAACCATTCGAGAAATGGGGCATTTATTTTGTCAGTCCCATTAGCCCGAGTTCCTAATACACCCAAGCCCAGTCTAACATAGCGGCAATGGACTACTACACAAATGGGTCAAAGCTTGAGCCACAAGGAAAGCCAATGCAAGGTCCATGGCTAAATTCCTTTATAAGTGTAATCACTTGCTTTGGGTTTCCCCTTGAGCTTGTCACTAACAATGGCACCCACTTCATAAATGAGGTAATACAATTATTGCTATAAGAATTATTGGTCATGCACCATAAATCTTTATCCTATTACCCCCAAGCTATAAGAATTCTTGGTCATGCACCATAAATCTTTATCCTATTACCCCCAAGCTAATGGCCAAGCAGAAAGCACTAACAAGACTCTATGCACCGTCTTAACCAAGATTGTAGAGGTGAGTTGCCCCAAAGACTAGGAATAGAAATTGTCAGCTACACTCTAGGCTTATCGCACAGCATACAAAGTGGCCATTGACACTACACCCTTTAGCCTAACATATGGAACTAAAGTAGTCATGCCTATGGAAGTCTTGGTACCAAGCTTAAGGGTAGCGGTACAAAAAAGACTCACCGATAATGTTCTGAGCGACCGACTCTTTGAGCTTGAGAAACTAGACGAAACACGTCTAAGGGCTTTGTATGGTATGATTGTGGAAAAACCAAGGTGCAAGCAATGGTTTGATGACCAACTCAAGGGACAAAGAGGTGAATGAGGGGGACATGGTCCTTCTCTATAGCACAAAAAATTACAAAAAGAAGCTTAAATATAGAGGACCAAGACCCTTCCTAGTGACCAAAATAATCACATAGGATGTTGTACGCATTGAAACACTCGATGGTGTCTAGATGGCAGATTATTTCAATGGTAGAAAATTACGACGCTACTATAGACCACTCATGCAAAATGCCCTGAGGAAAATTTACCTCAAAAAGGAGGAAAAACAAAAATAGAATGAGATGAAAAAGAAAGAGTGTAAGATCCCTGTCCCCACCGCGCAACAAATTCAGGGGTGCTAGCAGTGGAAGTAGCACTTCTTGCGCGGGGCAGGGTCCCACACTCGGGTCCTCGCCCACGGATATCCGGACAAGAGACTAATCCATCGGTTTTTCCAAAACCGAACCCGGAAAAACTTCCTTTGCCCGAAAAGCACGGGTGATTCCACCAGGATAACTTTTCCCTAACGTAGTCAAAAGCCTTAACTAACTGAGCTCATCTGACCGAACCCGTAAGTCCCATAGTCAGATCAGGGAAAAAGACTATACTTGGATCATAGAGACCAACGCTTTTTTCCTCATTGAGAGGCACAGCCGTTGATTCTTTTCCATAGAACAATTTTTGTCCGAAATTTACTTCATCTATCGAACTAAATAGGAATTGAGTCTCGATTTACGGATCCATCAGTCCATCCTAACCCCATCCAGTCCCATGGGTTAGCCAACCGCCCAACCACTATAGTGATGGGATCCAATTAAGAATTTGGTTAGGTTTTATCTCGGGTACTAGGGAAAAGAGTTTCCAGGCCCCCTAGTCGGATGTTCATGCAAACATAAAACTAGTCACACCACTTACACACCCAATATGAAATTGCCTTTTTCTCAGCATCAGCTATCTTTAATGAAACCATTGACTCACTGATCACAATCCTCAAATTCTTTGGTTGAATCCTTATTTCTAATCATTCCTTCATCGGAGTATCATGGCATCATTGGCAACCAGAAAGCTCACCACGTGTCCACTCAGGGGCCTTTTCAATAGTTCCTAGCTCATAGTACCCAGCAATATAATCACTTATAAAAATCAAGATGGAATCTCCATTGAAGATCAGCAAGATCAACTAACAGATCCATATAGAAGAGCCATGGACTCATCCGTTGAGGGCCAACAAGGTCAATCAATCAGATCCATGCCCGATTTTAGAAAACAACTCTTACTCCTTGTTCCAATATTTTCCACGACGCACGTGTGGGTATCTTCGGTGAGAAGCTCACTATTTAAATCGAACCGAGGCTGGTCAAGACCTCGGTCGACCATGCTACGCGAGACGTCCTCCGTTGACTCTCCGTCAGCTGTTGCAACTTTATCAGTTAGGTCTCCACGATCTTAATCACAAGACGGTCAAAATGCTTCCCCAGCACTCTTGACATAAAACAGTCATTTATAAACAGGTCACAAATACAGTTTCTATAATGAACTCTCGTCTTTCCACATTATCCTTCATTAATCCTCATTACTTATTCCACATTCCATTCATATGTGTACTCATTCTCATCAATCACATCATTTTCCATCTCATCGCATCAGATTCATTCACATCACATATCATTTATTCACATCCCAATTCACATGTCATCACATCTCATCCATTCACTCATATCGATGTCACATCATTTCACATACACATCCACATCCATACATCCACTTCCACATCCGCATTTATACATCCACACATCCATTTCCACATCCACATCCACATCCATACATCCATTTTCACATCCATTTCCACATCCATGCATCCATTTTCACATCCACATTCATACATCCATATCCATATCCACATCCACATTTATACATCCACATCCACATTCACATTCATACATCCACATCCACATCTACATTCATACATCCACATATCCATTTCCACATCCACATCATACATCCACATCCACATTCCACATTCATACATCCATTTCCACATTCCACATTCATACATCCATTTCCACATCCACATCATACATCCATATCTACATTCACATTCATACATCCACATCCACATCTACATTCATGTATCCACACATCCATTTTCTCATCCACATTCATACATCCACATCCACATCCACATCCATACATCCATATCCACATTCCACATTCATACATCCATTTCCACATCCACATCCACATTCACATCCATACATCCATTTTCACATCCACATCCACATTCATACATCCATTTTCACATCCACATTCATACATCCATATCCATATCCACATCCACATTCATACATCCACATCCACATTCACATTCATACATCCACATCCACATCTACATTCATACATCCACACATTCATTTCCTCTTCCACATTCATACATCCACATCCATACATCCACATCCACATCCATACATCCATATCCACATTCCACATTCATACATCCATTTCCACATCCACATCATATATCCACATCCACATTCACATTCATACATCCACATCCACATCCACATCCATACATTCATTTCCACACCCACATCCACATGCATACATCCACATCCACATCCACATCCATACATCCATTTCCACATCCACATCCATACATCCATTTCCACATCCACATTCATACATCCATATCCACATCCACATCCATACACATCCACATGCATACATCCATCCACATCAATCTACATCATTCACACATCAAACCACATCATCCATTTATCCATCTACATCAATCCACATCATTCACACATCAAACCACATCATCCATTCACATCCGATTCACATGCCGTCATTCATTCACATCCCTTATCATTCATTTCACGATTCACATGCCATCACATTCCTTCACATCCTATACCATTCATTCACATCCTAATTCACAGCACATCACATCCATTCATCCAATTTCATTTATCTGATTCATATCACTTCCATCCATCCATTTACATCTATCTGATTCCTATCACATCTCATCACTTCTATTTATAGAATGTAAGAGAATTCTATTTTTTTATATAAAGATTCTTTACGCATCTAATTAGGCATAAAGACAACTTTAATAGGAATAACACTTTTATAAAAATCCTATTTTTGTATCTATTTAGGCATAAATTCAATTTTAAGAAAAATAACACTTTCGAATTAAAAATAAACCTTTTATGCATTTTACTATGCATAAATTCCATTTTAATGAGAATAACACTTTCAAAATAAAAATAAATCTTTTATGCATCTATCTATGCATAATTTCAATTTCAATGAAAATAATACTTTCGAAATAAAATAATTCTTTTATGCATCTTTCTATGCATAAAATCAAGATTGATAAGAATAACTCTTTTGGATTAAAAGTAAAATTCTTTATGCATCTATTTATGCATAAAATTAAAATTGATGAAAATAACTCTTTTGAATTAAAAATAAAATTCTTTATGCATCTATCTATGCATAAAATCAAAATTGATGAAAATAACTCTTTTGAATTAAAAATAAAATAGATTTCTCTATGCATCTTTCCATGCATGAATCCAATTTAGTAGGAATTACACTTTTAGAATAAAAGAATTTCTCTTATGCATCTAATTTATGCATAAAATCCATTTATGATGAAAATCACACTTTTAATATAAAAAATATCTTTTATGCATACAAATCATTTATGATGAAAATCACTCTTTTAATATAAAAAAATTTCTTTTATGCATCCATTCATGCATAAAAATCATTTATGATGAAAGTCACACTTTTAATATAAAAAATATATCTTTTATGCACATATTTATGTATACAAATCATTTATGATGAAAATCACTCTTTTAATATAAAAGAATTTCTTTTATGCATCCATTTATGCATAAAAATCATTTATGATGAAAGTCACACTTTTAATATAAAAAAATATCTTTTATGCATATGTTTATGCATACAAATCATTTATGATAAAAATCACTCTTTTAATATAAAAGAATTTCTTTTATGCATCCATTTATGCATAAAAATCATTTATGAAAGTCACGCTTTTAATATAAAAAAAATCTTTTATTCATATGTTTATGCATATAAATCATTTATGATGAAAATCACTCTTTTAATATAAAAGAATTTCCTTTATGCATCCATTTATGCATAAAAATCATTTATGATGAAAGTCGCACTTTTATAATCAAAGTAACAATTTCAATATGCTTCCTTCTATGCATAGAATTTAATTCTAAAGAAAGTAACACTTTTTTAATAAAATATTTTTAGTATGCATTTTCTTATACCTAGGATGAAAATTAACTTTTTAAGAATAAATATAAAATAGAAATTACTCTTTTTGAATAATAAAAGGTAAAACTTATTTTACACAATTTTTAGAAAATTTTGCCATAACCTCCTTTGTATGGCTGACCATTTTTCAAATTTTAACTCTCTAAAATCAACTAGAATTTCACCAAGAGTATTTAAATCATTCTAATGTAAAATTTTCTACTTATTTAAGAAAAACATTATGAAAAACTTGATTTTATCCAATAATCATTCATCTAGGATAAAGAATGGTTGGATTTACTAAAGAAGAGAGGGGAATGCCTTTTTTCAATGAGGCATATCATCATAATCATTTTAGAGAAGACAAAAATCATAAAAACCATTAAAATTAAGCATAAATGGAAGATTATGTATTTCCTTACTACCATTCATCAATTAACTTCAATAGCATTAAAAATCCATTCCAATTAAGCTTCTCAAGCTTGAGAGGGGTTGAGAAGAGAGAAACATTGAGAAATTATAGAAAAAGATCAAAATTCACCCTTTACCTTACAAATTGCTTGATTCTTTGATCACGGTAGAGGCCCCAACCAATCAATTGGTTTGGTATGTTGATGGAGCCACCAATGGAGATTGAAGAAGGAGGGAAGCTCCAATTTCTTCAATTTGGAGAGAATTTTAGAGAATAGTAAAAATTATCATTATTTCAACATAATTCTGGCATAGTATAATTCTCCTATTTTTTTACAAAAGGGCTCAGGTTCTATTTATAGGAGAGGGAGGCTCTAACCAAGACCAACTGATTTCTAGAATTTTTCAGATTCAGTTTGGTTGAATTTGGACCAGATTTGGACCTAGTTTGGTTCCTTTTTTATTCGGTTTGATCCAAGAGAGAGGAGAGATAAAAATATCACATTATTTTTTAGTTTAAAACTCATTCAAGCATGTGAAGTAGGTGCCTACTTGAAGGGATCCCCTTTCCTTTCACATGTGTCAAAATGGAATCATTATACCCAAAATATCTCATTTTTTTAATAATACTCATAGTTTTTTACTAATAAACCTTGTACATAGTCAACTCTTCATCTTATGTGGGTATTTACTCATTTTTTATTATTTTCTTTTACAAATTGGATTTATCTCCTCCCCACACATGGATTGATCCTATTGGTCCATAGGAACCTTAATTTAAAAATTTTCAAAAATCTGGACCCCTAGGATAAGGCCTCTTGAGCAGATTATACTTGATTTCTAACACACCTTTTGGAAATCTTTTTGAACTTCTGTTTCAGGGAACTTATATTAATAAGATGAGAAATTTTTCTATCTAAAAATATTCAAAATTTGAATAACCTTTCTCTAGAACATTTTCTCTCTCTAGGCCAAAACAGGCAAAAACAAGATCTTTTATATTTCTGAAGAGGGGATTGATTACAAGGAAAGATACTGGACATCCTGAGAGGCTGGGGAGGAATCTTACAAAGCGAATCCAAGGAAAGGCAAACAAAACTTAGAGGCAAGGAAATGTCTATAAACATGGCTCAAGTATAGTGCACCTCGAAGAAGAGGATTGGAAAGTCAAAACTGCGTGTTTGTGGTTAGGAATGACCACATTGACAAGTTTCACCCAAAGGTTAGAACTTGTAGACATGGGTGCTAATCATAATTTAATATCTATGAAATGTGAGACTCTCTCGGTCGACCAAATTTACTCCACCCTGGCCACTATCACGATTGTGGCTTTAAATTGTGTTAAGTGTGCATGTGTTTGTGACAATTCTATTTCACATTGGGAATAACCCTTTGGACGGAAAGTTCTATGTCATACCTGCAAACCAAGGAATATGTAAGAAGAAATCTTCCTTAGAAGAGGATGGATGGGCCACAACCGATGTCACATCGATTGGGATGCAAGGACAACAACACTATGCCTCAGGGCAGGTTATGGTCCTCATGACGGATAAAGAACCGCAGCTGTGGATCCCACCTCCACAAGGTATATAATCCTCTTCACCAACCACAACTCCCCTAATCACTGAAAGAGATAGAATCGTACCGCCAAAAAAGGCTTATCCTTTACTAACACCCCCCCTCCAACAAAGCCTCATCAGGCACCACAAACTCCATAGCACGTCACGCCTCACCAATGATGCCTACTAGCCCAACTAACACTGCTAACACTAGTAACTACCCAGGTACCGCCTCAAACCTTTCCCACCTTGACCCCCAACTGAAGTTCTCCACCCAACCCACTAGAATTCACTAGGGGTACCCAAGAAGGTCCTCGTCACACAAGGTTACTATGAGGGCGCCACTACTGAGCTACTACTATATGGATCCCCAAGAGATCCCAACTTCCCTCCCAGACCTCAACAACACCAACGGATTTGATAGATAGATACACTATCACAACCTCACATCGATCTTTGCAAGGGCAACTACAAACCTACAATATCAATGTGAATACCCAAAGGAAGCCACCATCGAAGCAAAGAGATCAAAAAAGATCACCTTGTTCTCACAAGCCACAACCACTCAAAGGTGGGTACCTAATGATCTCCTAACATCCCAAAAGTTCTATGAAGGTGATAGGCAGGTATGGCTACCTAAGCTGCTAACGCACATCATCCTACCCCATAAGCCCACCACACTACAACACTCCCAATGGCAGCCAAAAATGGGCATAGCCACCGCCACTAGTACTCTCCCAAATAAGGGCAAAGGAAAGTATATGAGGGAGCCACAGAAATGCCTACTACAACAATTGATTTCATTAGTGATATACCCTTAACCTCGACAAATCCTGGTGATTGGGGGGTGAGTAGTGTTTTGGCTAGATCGGTCGTGGTGGTTGGGGTGACTATGCGGTTGGCTAATGACATTTGAGCATAGAAGGCTTTGCCATAGGATTTTTGTGACTTGGGAAGCCATATTTGCTTACTCCCTTCATAGTACCCTTTTGTTTCCAAGGAACCCAATAGTGTAAAACATGAGGCTGCTACTTGTTCTGAGACTTTTTATGTAGAGTGGGATTTAGGTCCCTCTACTTCTCACAGTTGTTGCAACCTTTAGGGAATACATGTGGTGCCTTGAGTGTGCTAGAAGACATAGTAGCATGTTGGATGGCGGTGCTTGGTGCTTGCTTAATTTTGAGATGGTGGGCAGGTGATAAGGTGCTCCATAGCGGTGTGTCTATAGCTCTTGGGGATGACAGGTGAGCAGTCCTTTGCTCCCAATTGACTTCATAATTTACAATAGAGATCTAGCTTCATTCAAACATCATTTCCTCTTCTAAGGCACGTGCAGGCATGAAAACATCCTTGCACAACCAAGGATTTATTTTTGGTGAAAACATTAACTTTCAAATATCCCAAATCTCCTATAGTTCTCGCATGCACACTTTTAACTCTAGCTAATGTGGTTTCCAAGTCTCATTTTTTCAACCTCTCCTCGGTCTCATACGAGAGCAAGTTGTGACTTGCCCTCGAGTCAATCATTGCGAGGAGATTAGTAATGGTCCCTCCCAAAGAGAGTTCTACTTTGAGCCACATGGGCTCTATCTCAAGGTCCTCTTCCTCAATTAGGATTAGAGTAGCCATGTTTATGCAACGTGTTAGTTCACTTTGTTTTGCCTTGGCTAGGGTTGCCTTGGCCTTAGCCTCGTCTTCTACTTTTTTTGAGCCTTTCTTGCCTCAATTTTTCCTACATCTTTTTGTGTGTCTATCCTATCATGTCTTGGTTTAAGAGCCCAAGGTATTTCTTAAGTTTTCTACCATTTATGTAGCCTTGCATCTTGATGCCATCAATTGTTTAAATGTGGGGCTGCACCCTAGGGGGGATGAGTTTAGTTACTTTGAATGGCCCTAATGCTTAGAGGATCCAACATCATACATAAGTACTAGGTCTCCTTCTTGTAGCTCTTTAGATTTTAAGTTGTGGTCAAACAATTGTTTACATCGAGATTTTCTACTATCATGCTATGTAGAGCGATTAATTTAGTCTCATCAAGATTTTCTAATTCGACCAGTCTTTCAGCTAGATCATTTTCTCTTAGGAGTTCTTTGACAACTATCCTCAAGCTGGGCACCAAATATTCCATAGGCATCATTATCTCAATTCTGAAAAGGAGTTTTCCCATGGATGCCTTTTATGAGAGGTCCTATAGGCCCACATTGCAAGTGTTAGCTTATGTTCCTAATCATTTCGGCTAGCTTCCACAGTTTTAGTCAGCATACCACAAAGGACTTTATTCATACTTTCTGCCTACCTGTTAGCTTGAGGGTAGTAGATGACTTACGGGGTGTATCACCATAAATCCCATCGATAAGTGCTCAATGACCGTGTTAATAAAATGGGAGTCCTTATCACTGACCATCTCTAGGGGACATCCAAATTTGGATATGATGTGCTCGTATAAAAAATTAGCAATTGTACGAGCATTTGGATATGATGTGCTCGTATAAAAAATTAGCAATTGTACGAGCATTTGCCTTTCAAGTAGCTTTTGCCTTTGCCCGTTTTGTGAAATAGTCCAACGAAGTTTATTCCCCATTTTGATTGGAACTAATGGCATTTAATCTTGTCAATGGGGAATGCTAAAGCATTGGCACTCGTCATAGTGTTTGACAATTACATGGAATCACCAACATTATTGGGGCCACCATAAGCCGGCCTCCTACAAGATTTTCCTTACCATTACTTTGCCTGCAAAATGTCCTCTAATGATTCCACTATGGGGCTCTTCCAGGATAGTTAGGAATTCATCCTCCCTGACTCACCATCTCAACACATGATCTTTGCCTAACTTATATAACCATCGATTAACTGATAAGGCGTGACGAACTTAATAAGTTGTTGCATACTATCCTTATTTAATGGCTTGTCCTCTGGCAATACATAAGCGAGATACTTGGAGATTGTTAAGCTCACCCTAACGTGTCATGGGAAGATACTGATCCACTGAGCTCGAGCTATGCTCAAGAGCTCCACCATAGCCACTCATCACCGCTATCCTCCCACACTCGTTGTCACACCGAGGCGGTTGTTGCTAATCTAATGGGTGGTGGGACCTCTCGTGAAGATCGTGTGGGATCTCCATGGAAGATGATCGTGGTGATAGCCTAATCACTCAAGCAAGAGGGAGAGAAGAAGCTAGAGGGAAGTAAGAGAGAACAAGTGATTATAACTAATCACTCCCAAACCCTAACCCTAAGCACACCACACATGCTAGATTAGAGTTGCAAGAGAGAGATAGAGAGAGAGATAACAATCCACTTCTATTTCACAAATGGGAGAATGAGTTACAAATAAGAGAAATTAGATTTTATAGCTCCAAGCCTTTTCCCACTAGGCTGCCCGGGAGTAGTGAGGTGCCCAAAACATAGTTACAAGGCTTTTTATTATAGTTTGGCCAACTGACCAAGATTATCTTGTCTATCCTCTAAAGCTCAAGACTTGGGAGCGTCTTTAAGGTATTTTCCTCATCAAATGATGATGGGATTTACAATATAGTGTGGGCGCCCATTACATAAGTGTGTGGACATAATTGTCATAGGAATGTGTTAACCATATGTGGTTAACATACTTGCCTTCTACTGGTGTAAGTGTGGGTTTTCCAAGAGTTTTCTACGCCTCCAAGAATATGAGATTGGTAAGGAGCATGGGATACATGTGGGCTTGCCACCATTGTAGACCATTCTCAGTCGGGAGGCCAATCCATATTCTTGGTGGGATTAGTTCTGGTGGTAGTTCAGGGGTGGTGGAAGACTTACTAGTTTTTGGGGGTGAGAGAGTATACCCTTTGTGGAAGTAGTTGGTGTTGGAAGAGGATCAAATACAGTGCACTCCCCATCCCAAAGGATCATTGTTACCTTGCCCTTGGGAAGATCAAGGGTAGTTGTGTTGTCAGCTGAGTTGATTGCACATGCGGCATTCTTGACCCAGCTCCCGCCAGGATGACTACTTCTTTGGTCGCACCTGTGGGAGCCACATAAAACTTACAAGACAATGGGTTAGGGATAGTATGTACCATTTGTGTAAAATACTCAAGGCTTTGTATACGTTGTTCCACTAAGCAGTTGAATTTTGGCATGAGCACTATGAAGAGATGGTTTACCTAGGGAGACCCATGTTTCCCATGGAAAAAGATTGTGGCTAGTTGTGGAAGACAGCAAGGCACACTTTCTTTGCATATTTCTACCAAAGGGGAAATCTAACCATATCCGAAGGCGTTTCATGTTGGGGAGCTATGCTTACACTCAAGGTGTTGAGCGAGGCAAAGGCCTAGTAGGGGTCATAAAGGTACTGGCTGGTTGGGACCACAAATTGCGTTCCGAGTTTGTGATGTGGGAGTCCATCAAGTGTAGCTAGGATTTTCATCCAATCATGGGTTGGCTTCATCTTCATTGACAAAAGCGACTGCGGATGGCTCCCACGCATCATCAAGGGTTTGATGACAATCTTTGCAAAAAAGGAGATCGTTAGTCCGGGCTGTGGGTGGTCACAATCTTTGGTGAAGGGACCTCTCATCATGGGATGTGTCTGCCATGTATGTAAATTCACTTTGTGTGTTTGATCCCCTTTGCAGAGATAGACATGATTTGTGTCCTAGTCATGGGCTAGTTGTGTCAGTCTCATGAAGGGTCTTCCCATGATGTTGTCATACCTGCCCATGATGAAAGCCCATGACTACAAATGTGTGTCTGTTCAGGTCATGTTATTGACTTTAATCTTGAGGTCCATCACTAAGCCAAGGGGTTGTGTAGATGTCCCGTTTGTAAGCTTTATCACTAATTTGGTGGGATCGAGGTGGTTGTCCCCAATTTTCCCAGACCATTCTTGTGATGATGCTCACGCCAGCACCCCCATCCAGGATGGCTCTCTCATGTCCATCTCATAGGAAATGGGCAGGATTACGTTCGTGTTTTCACCTTCAAAGTAGTGGCCCAGTGCATTCACTTGTATTGTTGGTGCGCCTTTGGGTGTTTGCTCATGGAGTATTTTAGGATAATGGGGCTCAGATTCATCTGAGGAATCTGAGTTCTCTCTCCTCTACTACGGAAGCTTGTAGTTTTCATTCCATCCAATCCCTAAGGTCATTCCATAAATTTGGATTTCCTTTTAACAAGGTTCCAATGGGCATTTGGATTTGGGAAGAAAGAAAGGTTGATAGTATGGCATGGTCGTGTTGATGAGGAGCTTCCTCATGTTCAAGGCCTAGTTCCTAGGGTGGACCTGTAAAATGGTATATAGAAGTTCAATTTGGTCCATATTTGACGGGGGTTGAGGTTGAGAATTGGGTGCCATAGGAGGGTAAAATACCTCAGCAATTTTTGTATAGGCACCTTGTGAGTCTTTGTTGGACTCTATGTCGCTATCCGCATCGAGTTGTTCGATGTGAATGTGGGATTTGGTCTTAGCCGCCTGTGGAATAGGCAATGGAGGGGCAAGATCTTTGTTTGTTAACGTCATGTTGGCAAATGGATCTTCTGCAGCCTCGAGAATAGGCTAGGGCTCTTGCCTTACCTAGTGCGGAAGTTCAGGTTCTTGTCCTCGGACATCAAGTAAATGGTTCTATAATGAATTGCCTTTCATCAAGTGTTTGTGCATAGGTCACATGTATGGGAGGTTCTTTGAGTTGATCCTAGTAGTCCTATACCAAAGCTTAGGCCTGCTGAAGATGTTGCTTCTCGATGATGGGATTGGGATATGCGGCCAGCAAATTTTGTCGTTTGGTTAGATTCCGTGGGGCTACTTGGGAGAGTGGCATTTTGACACGATCATCACTCCCAGAGGAGGAGGATGTGGTCTTTGTTGAGCCACTACGGATGGTAACCCGATCTTCACCTTGGCCAATGTGCTTAGAGTGTTGTTCCTTTTTGGATGGGGCACATTCAGTAAGCTAAGGTGCTGGACTACTTTGGTTTCTTGGCTTCTTGAGTTTGACCTGTAACCGTGTGACTACATTTAATGGGACAATGGATATCTTCCCATGTTGAATGCTCAACATGTTGAGGGATGGCATGCATTCGACCGTGGAGTGAGAAATTGATTCCAAAGGGCAATCTTCAAAGTAATGATTGATTCCACATCCGTGACATTATGGTGTCATTGTGGCAGGATTTTCTTCTGAGGGCATTCAACCACTCTCTGGGGTCTTTGGCAGAGGAAACATTGAAGACGAGGTTTTCCTATAGGTGCACCGATGGTGTGCACAGTTGGTTTAGGGTCCATGTGAGGCGTGTGCAAAGGAATATGATGTGTTATGGGTGCCTTAGGGGTGTTAGAGCGCACGGGCTCTAGGGGCTTAGCAATGGACTCGATTTTAATGTTTCCATGATCAATGGGGTTTGCCTTGAGAGGCAACTGTTGGACTGGAAAGATGGGCACTATAGAAGGTTGGGTGGTGCTATGTGTGAGTGGTTAGTTGGGGGTGGTGCAACCAATGATGCATGGTGCTTAGGAGGAGATGAGGGTAATGTGACAAATGAGCTTTGGGTTGGCATTGGCTCAGTAGCCAATTCCATGGAATGGCTTTCTTGCATGTTGTCATCGAGAAAGATTGCCCATGCAGGCTTGATCAAAGGTTGAGGGGTCCTTCACTAACATATGGTCGTGCAACTTTGGATTGTGTAAACCCAAGAGGAAATGGTTCATTAATTTTTTGTCACTCAATTTTTCCCTTTCTTTGCAACGTGAATCGAGGTACTTAATATGTGCTATATAGTCGCGTAAGGTTTTCTTTGGTTGTTGTTCCAATTGGAACAATTAGATTACGAGGCTCCATTTGGGCCCGTAGGGTGCAAATCCAAGAGTGAAGGCCTCTCTCATTGCTTTGAAAGTGCCTTTATGCCAAGGGTCCAAGGATTGGAACTGCTGTTGCACCACCTTGCCTTCAAGGCTGAGTCTAAAAAGATGGACCTTTGTTGCATTATCAAAAATTTCAAATGCCTGATAGATTTGGTTATAGACACTAGGTGGGATATGGGGTCTTCAACTTCGTGGAATTTCAGCATAAGTTTGAAAATTTTTGCCCACATTGGTTGTGTATATGATGTCTGTTGGCTGAAATTGTTAAGCCACTCCCCTTCCTATGGCTTGTGCTAAGCTCACAATGTCAATTTGGGGATCAAGGGGAGGTGGGACGTGGGATGTGGGTGGGGGGTGGGAATAGGCCCGTGGTTGGAGAAGAAGGCACATGTATGTGCTTGGGGCATCTATTCACGTTAGGGTGCATGTATAAAGGTGCACCACTAGATGGGGCTTGTGGTTGGAGAAGAAGGCACATGTATGTACTTGGGGCATCTATTCACGTTAGGGTGCATGTATAAAGGTGCACCACTAGATGGGGCCTGTGGTTGGAGAAGAAGGCACATGTATGTGCTTGGGGCATCTATTCACGTTAGGGTGCATGTATAAAGGTGCACCACTAGATGAGGGCTCTCCATAAATCATTTCACCCTCACGGCCAAACGTGTTTGGCATGACGGGCCACATGTGAATGTACCATGACTAGGGGGCCGCCTAATGAAATGGGGGCACTTGGGGTATGCAACCATGACCGAAAGGTGTCCATGGTGTGTGTATTGAGGCTTAAAAAAGCTTTAATAGTGCACACTCGGATCCGAAATAGAAGTTTTGGCTCTCTTTTTCCTTGCGCGTGAACACATCCTTAAGGTGAAAAAAGGTTTGTTTAGGTGTTTCGTGTGTGTAAAAACCACCCTAGTTAGTCGGGGAGGTAAACCTTGAGCACCTCTAAAGATTTGACAATTTTAGAAATTTTGTTTTTTTAAAGATTTTTTCTTTAGATTTGTTTTTGGGAACATACGTTCGTACGCTTAGGAGTGAACGACCATGAGCTTAGGAGTGAACGACCATGACTTAGGTGTGAACGGCCATGACTTAGGTGTGAACGACAATGGCTAAGTTTTTTTGAATTTAAAAAAAAAGTTTTTTTGGAAAGTGTACACCCATATGCTTAGGAGCGAATGATCATGGGCATAGGAGTGAATGGCCGTGGCTTAGGTGTGAACGGCTAAGTTTATATATATATATATATATATATTCATAAAAAGTTTTTTTGGAAGCCTACGTCCATATGCTTAGGAGCAAACAGTCGTGGGCTTAGGAGTAAACAGCCGTGGCTTAGGTGTGAGAACGGCCACGGCTAAGTTTTTTTAAAATAATTTTTAAATAGTTTTTTTTAGAAGCGTACATCCATACACTTAGGAGTGAATGACCATGGGCTTAGGAGTGAACAATCGTGGCTTAGGTGTTAACAGTCGAAGCTAAGATTTTTATTTTTTAAAAATTTATTTTTTTAAAGGTTATTTTTGGAAGCGTACGCTCGTACGCTTAGGAGCAAACGACCGTGCGCTTAGGAGCAAACGACCATGGCTTATTTATGAATGACCGTGGCTAAGTTTTTTTTTGGGAAGCGTATGCCTGTGTATGCTTAGGAGCGAATGACTATGGGCTTAGGAGTGAACGGATGTGGCTAAGTTTTTTTTTTAATATTTTTTTTGGGAAGCGTATGCCTGTATGCTTAGGAGTGAACAACCATGGGCTTAGGAGTGAATGATCGTGGCTTAGGTGTGAATGGCCATGGCTGAGTTCTTTTTGTGTCAGTTATGTCTGTACATCCGTACGCCGCATGATTTTGAATTTGGGTTGGGTAATTTTTGAGTGAGGGACAACTAAGATTCCTTCATTTTTAATGACAAGCAGGTGGGAAGAGACTAAAGTTAGAGGTTAACTCTAGTTTAGTGGTTTTCAACTAACAATGAGGCACTCTAACTCTAGTTTAGTGGTTTTCAACTAATAATGAGGCACTCTAACTTAACTAAAAATTAATCTTTCCTAATCTCATTATTAATCACCCTTTAACACGCTTCTTTGCTTACTCCCTAATGGTGAGGAGTTTTGATATGGGGATTTGATAAGTGGATTAGCAATGTTTAGGCTAACCCAACTATGTGATTATCCCTAATTAATGTTTTTAATTAAGTATCTAATTAACCTACCCAATTAATGTTTTTAATTACGTATCTAATTAACCCACCTAATTAGTACTAATTCTTACTAATGGTGACCTAATGGCAGTGGTCTAGGCATGGAATTAGATCAAGGAAAGTGTTTAAAACACTAATGCCACTCCAACTAGTCCAATTGCAAGCAATTAGGCTCAAAGTTTTTTTATTTTTAGCTCTCTTTAAGCTCACTAATCACACTAACTAGTAGATTAGTGAAAATTAAGAGATTTTTTGTGATTTTTTTGGTTGATTAGGGTTCTATCTTACATTCCTAAGCTACCTATGTATGCTAGTCTAACAAAAAACATGATTGCAAGCTAAAAATTAGTAAAAAGCACTCTAGGTTTAAGCAAAAACCCTCTTGTTTGAGCTCTCTAATCACTCAAATCTTTAATTTTTTTTGCTTAGGGGTGTGGGAAAGAAACCCCCAAACACTTGTCTTCTCCCTCTCCTTTCTGCACGTAAAGGGTGGGCAGCTTCCTTTATCTTGTAATAGATTACGTGGCATTAATTAATATCAAAAGTGAATATACATATCGAAAAAAAGTTTTGCAAGCGAGGAGGGATAGTGTATGTCCGGGCTTGTGGTGTGAAACCTATCTAAATATCTGATTTCAATGCCTCGTCGTCGTCGAGAGCAGAGACGATGGTTGAAAATGGCAGCAGCTGTTGCGTTGGCTCGGATGAATGTGGTTGGAATCACAGTTGCAGGAGGGGAAGGGGAAGATGCGAAGAGGCGCTGGGCTGCTGGCAGGTTGGATTTGCGGTTTGTTGGTGGGAAGAGCTTCAGGGTGTTGGCCGCCCACCAACAACACGAAACAGGTGTTGTAGTTGCGTCTGCTTCGTCCCCACTGCAACCATCACCCGAAGCCTCTCGACAAGCCCCCCTCATCGAGCTCGAGTTTGTTGGGGTACGTACGCCGCCTTCTGAGTGCCACGCGATGCCCTCTTACACAGCATACGCACCATGCGGTATCGCCGCACAGCCTAGCCACCTTTACAGCGATGGCAATGCTGTACAACTGTGCTTATTGCTGCACCAATATTCCGACCACAGTACTGTACGGCATGCGTCTATGGTGTATAGCCTGTATTCTGCAGCCACGCATATGCCATGTTAAACAACGTCATGTATGCTGTGATACCGTGCTAACTGTACAATAATTTCTTAGCTTAGTATAACGTGCTGTTCACCTTTAGGCTCTGTTATGGCCATGTTGCTTAACCGTGTATAGATTTCTCCACCTTGTTGTTCAATTTTTCACATCATATGCTGCTTATACATGTGAATTTGCAATGTTGTTCAATTGTATGGCTTTGCTGTGGGATTGTACAGTGCAAGTGTGCTATGTTGTGCCCAACCACATGGTATTATTCCTACTTAATACTTTGTCTACAGTGTGTAAATTAACTTGTGGTAAACTATGTGGCAATGATATGCTTAACTGCATAGTTAATGATTCTATGCCTAGTAATGGTAGGGATATGCATAGCAACTCTACTGCTATGGTGTTCAATCTAATGATCATACTGAGTGGCATGCATGGCTTTCTGTGCTATTGTGTGCAAAGTACGACATGTTGATGTGTTTTTTCTTGTTGATTCCATTCGCAGTGGTCATCTTCCATTTATGTTTTGTTTACGTATATTTAATATTTTGGCCATGTCTTCATCTCAATCACTGTGGGACTTATATTGCAGCCTGACAACCGCCCAGGAGAGACTGATCCATTGCCAGAACCACAGTTTGTCACTGCTGTGAGTGGGCAGAAACTTCTACGCGATGTAATGCTGGACAATCAAGTGGAACTATATGGCCCCTATGTGAGATCCATTCCATCACCCCTCCATGTTGTCCTATGTCTCAAGTCTTGTCTTACCATGTGCAATTATGTTCTCCAGGGTAAGATGATGAATTGTGAAGGACGTGGAATGTGTGGGACTTGCCTTGTTGATGTGGGTTACTCCTTTATTTCCTACTTTATCAAGTCAAAACAAGGGTTAGCTGATTGGAGGGCTTGTCTTTAATCTGTTGGATTTGTGTTGTTTGCAACTTTCAGATTTTGGAAGGAGCTGAACTCGTGAACAAAAGAACGGCAGCAGAGCCTTATTATTTGAAATTGGTATACTCCCCCCCCGCCCCCCCTCCCCTCTCTCTCTCTCTCTCTCTCTCTCTCTCTCGACTGAATGTTAGGTATGCCCTTGAATTTGATACATGTGAATGAATCTTTTCAGAGACCTGACAGTTGGAGACTGGCGTGTCAAGCTACTGTTGGCGATGGGACAAATGGTGGCAAGGTCAACTTTTTTTGATATCACCTCTTACATGTTGAGAGTATGTCTGTTACCAGTTCTCCCATCAATTTTCCAGCCAAAGTGGTAGCTCATGTTGTTCATCTCACTTGGGTATACTGCAGATCAAGGTAAAGCGGAGGCCACAGAAAGGCAACCCTCTTATGTAAGTTTTGGAGGAATGGGGTGTTAGCTCTACCCCCAGAAGTATAAGACCCTGTGTACCCAGCCAAGTTTGTTCTCTACTGCGCGTAGAAGATGGGCAGGAAGTGCATGCCAAGAGCTGTTTGTCTTAAGCATTTTGATACAACTTTCATAATTTGTGTCCAGCAGGAAGAGGATTAATGAAGCAAGTAGAGTGATAATTCAGGCGAGTTACTTTTTATACATGTAGCTAGCTGTGGAATGTGTATGCTTGTTCTAGGGCAAGAGTGTTACCTTCTACAGGTATCCAATAGGGAGCTAATCTTTATCTAGGGCTTGAGTTCTTTATAAGGATGTTTTTACACTTTGATGCTTAAAGTGGCATGTGGAAGTTGTAAAACTGGTTTTGTGAAAGGAAACACCATCTCATGATTGCTGTCACCAGATAAGAAATGCTATTGTGAGGTGAAGTCACGGTGATGTGAAAGCTACTAGGTAGATAGTTTTGTTTCGAAGGTGGGAAAATAGCTGAACATATGTCTGCTAGAACATGACCTTGGATCTTTTGGATTGGGAAATGATTTATTTCGCTTTGTTGTAATTTTGCTTAGAAGACAGCTTTTGTTTTATAGTTGGGATTTTTGTCTTGATTATTCAGCATATTGATCGAAACTGTAAATCTTAGAATTGTGTAATCCATGGGTCATATGGCATTTCTTGTTCTCGCACAAGTAAAGTTTAGTCAATCTCAGCATTGCTTGTTCTCACACTAGCAGGCTTTAGCCATTAATGATGCAGTGATGGACATATAATGTACTTAGTTTTAGATTTGATCTTCAGTTTGTTCAGAGAAGTAACAAAATTGCTTGTGTCAGGTTATTAATCTGGTCTTGGTGCCTTGTTCATTGAGCCTTGACAAAATAAGAGTTGTGTACCCCTACCCCTAATCCCTCCCACACAAACTTCCTCGGACCCCTCAGTGTGGTGGGATCCTCTACCCCTAGTTTGCCTGCAAGTGTATCTTGGCTCCCTTGTTTATTGTGTCAACTCGGCCTCGACCCCCTTTTTTTGGCCAGCCTCCACATCCCCGCTCCCGCTCCCGCTCCCGCTCCCGCTCCCGTTGGACAAAAACGCTGTTTCATCCTGACCTTTCATTTGCTTCCTATCCCGGGAAGATTTGCTCCTGGACAAAAATATCACCTACTTGGCATGTGCCATGCTCAATGCGTACTTACTTCAGATAGGAACCAATTTCTAACAAGTTACATGTTTGCTAATGAAAAGTCATGTTGTTTGCTCCTCTTTTGTGTAGGCCCTTTTGTTCACTGAGATTTCCATGTCACTTTAAATTCCTCCTCAAGCCTTCAACTCACCATGATGTGTACTGTGGCGCATCCAAAGACACTGTGTTGCCCATATCCTTCAATGCGAGCAGAGAATCTTTGACAATGTCCTTGACCATGCCACCGCTGTGTCAATGCTGTGCAATGATATACCTTGCTTTGATATAGGACTTGCAATACAACAGTGAAAAATTAAAAGACAACAATGCTAATGTAATGGAAAAAGAACCTTCCATACTTCCCACTGTGCAAGAAAACAACATCCACTTGAAGCGGTGAAATCCATGGGGCATATTTTCAAGGTAGTGGCCATGTTTGTTCTTGCAAGAGTAGTGTTCAGTTCAGTTGTAGCGATGCAATTTGTTCTCACATGTACTCTTGTTGGCACTGTTTCATTCAGCCATGCAGCGCGCGCGCGCGCTTAGAATGCCATAGTTTTTAATGTCTCAAGCTTTTAAAGTTTTGGGATGTCACAAATTAGAAGGTTACTTTTAGCACGATGAAGTTTAGGTTGTAACTTGTCCTATAGCTTCAAAAACTTAAAATTCTCTCTAGTGTGGCCGCACTAATTATTATACCTTGGGTTATATATCATCACAACAATCAAAGTATTGTAGCATCTTGGATTTTCCTAATCTACTCAATAGTCCAAATGAAATACCTTAGAGAATCACTTGCCTCCACTACATAAATGCATAAGCCAACTCACCAAGGTTATATAGACAAACTCATGCTCTTCCCTCTTTACAATGATGTAGTCTTGCTTAAACCTTGACATTATGAAGTTTTTGATTGTGGTAGTGTGCAAACTCATAACAGCTAGAAAGAAGGTTAGGATGTTGAAAGGTTGGATGGTTCAGTTCGTATGTAAAGTATGGATGTGATATGTATCTAAATGACTTAACTCAATGGCATGGCTTACAGATTGGTGTGTTTTTCGAATGGAGCCCAAAGTTGGTTTGGCCCAAGCTAAGGTCATGTTGAAGGCATCCCACAAAACATTCAAGAAGAATAAGGGGGATATAAGGGTTTTAATCTAGGGCCTTTGCGCAAATAATTTTGCCCTACATTTCAAGAGGCTACAAGAAAAGTTCGAACATCAATTCGAAGAAGTGTCACCTCTTATTTAGGCTACTTGAAATTTGAAGTTTCTAAAGTATTTTCAATTGCCTCAAAAGCTCTTAGCTCTCAAACTACAGCTTAGGTCAACAACCTTCTAAAAGTGGAAGTGTCTACTTTCACTAACAATCAAGTTTGTGTTTATATGGTGATTTCTAAACTAGCAAGTGTGAAAAAAAAAGCAATGTGATTTATTGATTGGTTTTGGACGTATGCTAAGTCATCTCCACTAGATTCTAGATAAGGTTTGAGAGGTGGGTATTTCACTAATAAGAGAGTTTATGTTGATGTGGTGAATTCCAAACTAGTATAAAAAATGCACTATGATCTATTGATGGTTCTCGACATCTCTGTCATCTCCACTAGATCCTAGATAAGATTTGAGTGTCGTGGGCCTTTAAATGTTATGTTTTCAAATCAATCTTCAACATTAGGCGAAATATGGACTCATTTTTGTCCCTTAAGGATTTTCACATCTCCTTTGTCTAGAAAAAATGGACTAACATGCCACGTCATTAATAATCATAGTTTTTCATCATGCTATATATCATTGGAAAGGTCTCAATGAGTAGATTCCAAATGTACAATCTTTGTTAAATTTTTATGTCCATATTTCGCCTAATGGCAATAGCAAGTGTGGTGGGCCTTCGGATCTTATGCAATCAATTTCATGCAAGTATATGCTACTATAATGTGTTTTGTTTCTAATATTCTTTATAACATGGCATCATATTATATGCCTCTAAAGTGATCATAGCAATCTCATCGAGATCAATGCTTAATCTAATGTCTTTATGTCATGTCGAGAGATGGTGTGAGCTTGCATGTCATGTTAAGAGGTGACATGTAATAAAAACACCATGTGTTAAGAGGTGGCATGAGCTTGCATGCCATATGTCAAGAGGTGGCATGAGCTTCATGTAATGAAAATGCCAATGGGAGAAGTACTCTAGAGTTAAATCTCTTTCTACTAGAAGCTCTAAACTTGGCTTAAAAAAATCTCACTTCTCTCCCTTTCTATTGTTTAAGTGGAGGAAATATAACAAATTTCAAATGCCTCGACTTCTCACGATGGTGGTTGTACATCTCTTTAATCACCTCTCGTCCGGCCTACAAAGATCAATTTTGTAAGTGTGCAATGATACTAGTAAGGAGCTGATTTGCAATTACCAACCATCTACAATTTTTTGTCCAAAGAGATTTCATTCTATTTGTGGGAAAAAGTAGCATTTTGTTGGACTACAACAAGCTTGTTTATGGTTTTGGTGGTGCTTTGATAATTCTAGTTTTTAATTCTTATTAGGATAATCATCATGACTGTACTAATGATTTAACCCTAGTCTTGTAGTAAGAAAATTCACTTTTGTGGCTTTTAGATAACTTTTTTTCTTTCTTTTCCAATACATTGTTCTTAAAAAAATCCATTTTAGGGAAATACTCTCAGCACAAGATATCATTTGAAAAAATATTTATTTAATTAAAAAACATAGGGTTCCATGGCCTTAATCTAAAAAAAATTTGTTTAAAAAATCTAAAATTTATATAAAAAATACCTTAACTTTTTGTTTTAAAAAATCTAAAATTTATAGAAAAAATACCTTAAACTATTTTTTAAAGTACGGTACAAATGCAATACAAAATTCCTATAATGTATTTATGCCATTTGCATAGATCTTTTACTAAAGACACTTTTTTTTATACATGTTTGCTTGAAGATAAGGAGATTACATTTTTATGATTTTTTAGTAATTTTTAAAAAGTAAAATTTACTAGGCACATGACTTTTTTCCAAAAATTTTATCGTAGGTATGCTATCCAAGCATTCTCAAGTAATTTCATGGAATTTGAAGCTGATTTACCTTTTTGATTATTCAAAATTCATAAATCAGCACATTGAGCCACCTTTGTTAACTCTATAAGTGAAAATTTTGCTATGGTATAAGAGGTCCCCCAAGACTATAAAGTCGTGAGCAAGAAAGTAGTTGGATGGAAAGCTTTGGAAGTCTATTTTTCTTTGAAGTCTCCTCCTATAGCAGTCTAAAAGTGTATTTTGAATTGAAATTCTCTACAGTTGGCATCCTTAGACTTGGGTTTACATTGTGTTTAGGCTCCTTTTTCCTTTTGAAGGCTCAACATGTTGTATTTCCTTTTGGTGGCAATTATGCATTTTGTATTGGTTGAAATTGAGAAATCCTGTTGAAATATGTCCTTGCCTTTATTTCACAAGGATAGTTTTTTATATAAAACAGTTATGATCTAAACAAATAGTAGCTTTTTGGTTATTTTCTAAGTATACATTGAAGGAAATAATGAGTTGGCTCACCATTTTATGAATATCTAGATTGATCACATAATGGTTTCCCTTTGTAAAAAGAAAGGGTGACCTAGCACTAACGGGAATTTTTGAGGGTGGGATAAAAGGGCAGCCCTCCTTGAAAAAAAGGGATGATCCAAAAGGGTGATAATGAGATTTTCTTTAGAGTAGGTAAAAAATGTGATTTCTAGCCACCATTATTGTACCTTTTTCTTGTAGTGAAATGTACTATAGCAAGGTATTTATAGTGATGTTGATCACGTCGTTTCTATAGCAAGGCATCTATAAAAGGGATGTACCTATAATAGCAAGGCAGGTATAAAGATAGAGATGTTGATCATGTCGTTTTCTATAGCATGGCAATTATAAAAGGGATGTACCTATAATAGCAAGGCAAGTATAAAGGTAGAGGATTGAATAAAATCTATTATAGAAAATCAGCATCGATAGAGATGTTGATTGTGGTAGTTACTATAGCAAGGCAACTATAGAGATGTTGATCACTCATGACACTTACTGTAGAAAGGTGATGGACATACTATACCAAGATAGCCTTAGAGAAGACAGACGTGCAAGTTTGCTATGGCAAGGCATATCCATAGAAGTTAGGCCTACTATGCCAAGGCATCCAGAGTGGATATGGACTTCTTTCAGTTGAGGATGGCTTTTTTAAAGCCAGAGTGAATGTCCTGAGATTAATCTCTTACTTGAAAGTTTCACTTGATGTACAAGCTTTAGATTTTCCTTGACATTTGTTTATGCATTCATACTCTGCATATTTTGATTGAATGGAAAATGACCTATGCACATGAAACTATTTTTTGGTGTGGACATTACCTAGATTTATTCCTTGTTAAATGTCCACAAGGCTTGAAGGTCCATTGGATTTCCAAGGATTCTATACATGCTTGATCGTGTTTGGGACTAACATGAAGTTTCACATGGTTTTCGCAAGTGGTGAGTGTTAGCCCAAACCTTTACATTTACTACTGGTGGGCAGACCCATGCTTCACATGTCTTTTGAGACCTCCAAATTAAAAACCTCCTCAAACCTCCTCCTTCCCTTCCCGAACCTCTAAAATTTAAATTCTTTCCACGTGGCAGCTTTGTGAAACTTATCTTTCATATAATATAGAGATATAGAGATGTTCTACTCTTACCCTTATAAGTGTGTAGTTCAACCACTTCATAAGTTGGGTGGCCCCTTTCATTAATGTTAATGTATGGCACATCATTAACACTAAACTGGGTAGGCAACCTTGCCAAATGTATGAATCGCTGGCACACAACCTACACGCAAAGGTGGTGGAGCTAATGGGGAAGGTTAACTAGCCTAGGGGACCCCTATCCTCTCCATTGTTTCTCTCTTCAAAAATCCAGTTGCCTTCATTTTGCTTCAGCCTGTTGTTAAACGACCGTTCTCTCCCATGCTACCCACCAATGTTACCGTTCTCCCATGCTACCCAACAATGTTAAAAGAGCCTTGTCGCGTGTACTGTCCAAGACGTTTAGCCCTGCGCACAGGTTTACGGCCACCTGTTTTGGTGCTACAAGAGGCTTGTGTACAAGTGTTGTGCAAAAGACATGGAAGTTATCCAAGCAGATCGAAGAGCTCATGTGACTTTGAAGACCTTTGTGTGAGAACCATGTCGTTAATTTTAATTAAGGGTAGGTTTCCAAAGGTGACTTTTGATAGATATCGGCGTCTTGTAGAGAACCAGGACCTTGTTTTTCAAGGGATTTAGGAAACACGTGCATATGAGCAAGCTTTGCTAGAATGGAGGGCCAGATTGGCTAGAGTTGTATAGAGAACCAAGGTTGTGGGTCATTTTGGAAGTACAATGATGATTACACGAGGAGATTCATTGCAATCCTCTCTAGCCAAACTATTGCCCTTTTTTTTTTCCCCTAAATCTTAGCAACATCTTGCGTCCCCATCACCTCTCACCTATTGCCACAACATCTTGTGTTTGTTAGTATACACTCAATGCCCGCCTCTCAGCATGTATCTCACTTTGATGTATAATGCACATTTGTTAGGTCCCCATTATGAGGAGTAGCCATGGTGCATATGTCTTTAGTGGGAACCCCGGCTTAGATGCTGATGGGGTCATTATTGTGACCATTGATGATGGTTAGGAGAGAGATGGTCAAGGATATGAGCATTAGCTGGGGTCTGGGGCATCGCCCCTCGGGCTAGGGGGTCCTACGGGGCTAGTAGCCCCCCTGGTGGGGGTTCGGGGGGGCGGGAGTCCCTGAGGCGACGGTATAAGGAATAATCCCTAGAATATTCTCTCGAATATTAGGTCCATCATTAGTGGGCGGTGGTCGGTGGGCCACGTTCTTGATACGCGGGCGGTGAACGTGTCTATGCAGTGTAACCGTCCTCGTTGTATACGCGTCTACCACACCGCTTACAGTACTATATATGGACATGGTTGCCATGAGCTAAGGCATCCAATGCTTGTGAGTATCCACCCCCTTATACACCTCGTACATACTCCATCCAAAGTCTGTCTAAATCGCCATCTAAGCCTATTAAGAAACTTCATTCTTATCATCCCCATGGTTTAATTTTACCAACATCATTGCATCTGTCAAAACTTGACCTATCCACACTTCCTTTGTCATCCACTCAATAAATAAATGATCAGTTAGTGGCTGGCATCCCATAAGAGGTTTTTAAATTACTATCTGCATCAAAAAGAGACAATAAGGATTGTCTCTATGGGTCTCTGATCACGCTACAATTGACACTTAGTATAACTTATTCTTTCAAAGTGATCCTTGAGGATGGATCCTCAAATGGAAACCTCCATAGTATGTCAAACCACTCCCTACAATGAAAAGGATTCACAATAGGAAAAATTTACAAATCATGATTTGAAAATAAAGTATTTCAAACTAGTCATAAGAACCATAAACATCACATGAAACAGCCACACAACGAAGATCACTAACTCGAAGCATCTTGGGTCCTATTCACTTGCTTTTGATTTTGCATGATCTTGTCGTCCCTTTCTTCTTTTGGCATGGAAGATAGCAATTTCAGACACATATTATCAAAGTATTCTTTCTAACTCCCCTAATTAAAGATAGAAAGAACTTGAACTTTATACTATAAGACCCAAAAAACAACAAACTTTCATATATTTTAAATTAAAATCTCACAGAGTAGACCATTCGTGCCAATAATTGTTGTGTCATTGGGGTACAAAACCCTCTTGCCTCTCCTTGAGTTAACTTACAATTTGAACCTCTAGAATATTGTAATAAGTTAACTTACAAGTTGGATTGCAATAAGTTAACTTATAAGTTGAATCTCTACAATGTTGCAATATGTTTCAGCCCATCCTTGGGAAGAGGATGATGAACTGGGTTAGAACCCTAATATGGCATGACTTATTTGTTGAAAAGAACTCATTAAGACTTTCCATCCAAGAGGGTGTTCTGTGGTCTCTTTCCCCATAGTTAGAAAGGCCCAATACTTCTTTATCTCATTTTAAAACTCCTTCATAGCATGCCAATGATTATCCCACTTTTCCTTCACATCCTCATCCAGCTCTTTGGTGCTTCCATTTGGTAAATTAACTGAGAAAATGAAGGACCCCTTCAAAGCAACATAGCCCTCAATATCAAAGGCCAAAGCAACATAGCCCTCAATATCAAAGGCCCTTTTTAATGTAGAAAATTATCCCCATGTTTCCAAGATGTTTCCCTTGTGTAGGTGGGTTGTGCTGATAACCCACCTACATAAGGGAACCCTAGGTACTAGCTTCTTAAAGCGGATAGTCATGTACCTTCCTACTTATTCTTACTTGCTTCCTTCTCTCCATCCTTGTTCTATGTCATGAAGGTTAATGTAGGCCCTTCCTTGTTTAGATCACCTTGCTCATTTTGAGGATCCTCATTCCCAAACTCTTTGCTCTCAACAAATATCTTTTTAACCCTTTGATTTCCTCTAGTATTAGCTTTTGTCAATATTCTCCTTTTTAAAACTTTCTATAGTCAAAGGAAAAAGCAGCTACTAATAACACCAACATAAACTGAGGCATGATATTTTTGTTAGTATATGTTCAATGCCCGCCTCTCAGCATGTATCTCACATTAATGTGTGGTGCACATTTGTATGGCTCCCATAATGAGGAGAAGCCATTGGTGCACATATCATTAGTGGGAACCCTAGTTTAGATGCTGGAAGGGGTCATAGTTGTGATTGTTGATGGTTAGGAGATGATGAGGGGTATAAGCATTAGCTGGGGTCCGGGGTCGGCCTGAAATGGTATGGGAATATTCCCTCGAGAACTAAGTTCATCATTAGTGGGCGGTGGGGACGTTTTATGAATACGCGTGTGTGCTGAGCCACGTCAATGCAGCATAGCTGCCCACGTCTTGGACGCGTCCACACCGCACTACCTGTAGCATTATAAATGGACATAGTTGGCACAAGCAAAGGCATCCAATGCTTGTGAGCATATATTCCATATTCTCTCAGTACGCCCTCTATCCAGAGTCTATCTAGATCACCATCTAAGCTCTACACTAGAGCGCACAGGTGGACATTACCATCATATTGTACCTATCTCTTGTTTGATATAATCAAAATTTTAAAATTCTCTCCATTCTCTCTATTGCATTGTCTAGTGTACTTTCTCTTGCTGTATTTGTTTTCGCTATGCCATATTCTTACAATTTTGAAGGCATTATATTACAAGAGGCATTCTCAACACTTGGCTTTTAACTCTCCAAGCCATCTAGCATTGATGAAAAAAACATGCAACATTAGATGACGTCAATCCTTTTAATCATATGCAAGGCTAAGCTTGGAATTTTTTAATAGCATGGCTACTAAAATTTCTAATGGCATAATATAGAGATGCTTATTACTTGATAATTTAAAATGGCATGGCCATCGAGATCAATACATTGAGCATTAAGTTTAACTCTCCACAAGGTTAGGAGATAGATTAAAATGGTAACTTTTAGGGACCCCTCATCTTTATCTTCTTCTTTTCTTGCCCTCATATTTGGGCAATGACATGCAGTCCATATGGTCAAAGGGGTAGGATATTTTCGATGGAAACCCAAGATTCATAAGAAAAATAATTGCAAAGCCATAGAACTTCAAAATCCTTGTTTTGGCAAGAAACTACATGACAAGAGAAGCACGTAGGCATCAAGGTCATGGTGGCCCATGAAGGCTACACAAGGAGGATCTCAAAGGCAAGATATAGAGAAGTCCATTGGTGAAGTCCCCAT
This sequence comes from Cibotium barometz, assembly GCF_041138505.1. NCBI lineage: Eukaryota > Viridiplantae > Streptophyta > Polypodiopsida > Cyatheales > Cibotiaceae > Cibotium > Cibotium barometz. The sequence continues at coordinate 1,033,220 of NC_141051.1, read as the reverse complement.
CGGCCTCACTATCAAGCCCCCCACATGGTCATCCTCTAGCCAATTGTCCCTATTTTTGAAGTTCTAGGCCTTAACTAGCTTTAAACGATTTATTAAAATCTTATTCTAAGATTAAACCTTAATCTAATCTCCAAGAAACCCAAAAATCATATTTTCTTTGATATTTGAGTACTTAGGGGTGCAAGGTGTTACCCATTCAAGCTTTCAACCCCTTAAAGTTCATACACATCCCTAATGAACTCTAAAGTCTCTTAATTATTATTTTTTTCCTAATCTCTTCTAAAACTAAATCATAATTTACTGAATAAAACTAGGATTAATTTATTGAATAAAACTACGATTGAAGTTTAATTCACAACTATGGGTCAATCAAAGATGTTCATAACTGCATGGTCATTTTGGGATTGGCCCTGAATTAGGCCACTGTTTAAGTCCTTAATTATTTCCAAGCCTCTAATTGCAATTTTGGTTTAGATTTTAGGAGTAGATTACTCTCATCTAGGGCTTAATTGTAGATCCTAATGTCAAGTTAAACAACCAAGAAAATAGTTTTTAATAACACCAAAACTAGAAGTAGGGATAGATATATTATATATAATCAAAATTTTAAAATTCTCTCCATTCTCTCTATTGCATTGTCTAGTGTACTTTCTCTTGCTGTATTTGTTTTCGCTGTGCCATATTCTTACAATTTTGAAGGCATTATATTACAAGAGGCATTCTCAACACTTGGCTTTTAACTCTCCAAGCCATCTAGCATTGATGAAAAAAACATGCAACATTAGATGACGTCAATCCTTTTAATCATATGCAAGGCTAAGCTTGGAATTTTTTAATAGCATGGCTACTAAAATTTCTAATGGCATAATATAGAGATGCTTATTACTTGATAATTTAAAATGGCATGGCCATCGAGATCAATACATTGAGCATTAAGTTTAACTCTCCACAAGGTTAGGAGATAGATTAAAATGGTAACTTTTAGGGACCCCTCATCTTTATCTTCTTCTTTTCTTGCCCTCATATTTGGGCAATTACATGCAGTCCATATGGTCAAAGGGGTAGGATATTTTCGATGGAAACCCAAGATTCATAAGAAAAATAATTGCAAAGCCATAGAACTTCAAAATCCTTGTTTTGGCAAGAAACTACATGACAAGAGAAGCACGTAGGCATCAAGGTCATGGTGGCCCATGAAGGCTACACAAGGAGGATCTCAAAGGCAAGATATAGAGAAGTCCATTGGTGAAGTCCCCATCGGCCTCACTATCAAGCCCCCCACATGGTCATCCTCTAGCCAATTGTCCCTATTTTTGAAGTTCTAGGCCTTAACTAGCTTTAAACGATTTATTAAAATCTTATTCTAAGATTAAACCTTAATCTAATCTCCAAGAAACCCAAAAATCATATTTTCTTTGATATTTGAGTACTTAGGGGTGCAAGGTGTTACCCATTCAAGCTTTCAACCCCTTAAAGTTCATACACATCCCTAATGAACTCTAAAGTCTCTTAATTATTATTTTTTTCCTAATCTCTTCTAAAACTAAATCATAATTTACTGAATAAAACTAGGATTAATTTATTGAATAAAACTACGATTGAAGTTTAATTCACAACTATGGGTCAATCAAAGATGTTCATAACTGCATGGTCATTTTGGGATTGGCCCTGAATTAGGCCACTGTTTAAGTCCTTAATTATTTCCAAGCCTCTAATTGCAATTTTGGTTTAGATTTTAGGAGTAGATTACTCTCATCTAGGGCTTAATTGTAGATCCTAATGTCAAGTTAAACAACCAAGAAAATAGTTTTTAATAACACCAAAACTAGAAGTAGGGATAGATATATTAATTTTTTTTTCTTCTACTAATGCACTTATATGGTGTCACCCCAATGGAGTATTTGTGAATGGGTACTAAGAAAGGAAAAGAGAGCTTTGTAAAAATTCTTATACTCTACTCAATGGCATTGGTTCTTGCAAGAGGGTGAAAGAAGCGAGAGCTAAGGGAGAGATGCAGAGAGAGGATGCACAAGAAAAAATCTTAACCTCTACTCAATGCCATTGGTGCTTGCAAGAGGATGAAAGAAGTGAGAGCTAAGTAAGGGAGAGATGGAGAGAGGATGCACAAGAAAACCCTAACACAAATACCCAACCATCCACATGGATGCATCAATAAGAGGGTAACAATCATGAAACCTATCAAACACGAGCTGTAAGTCAAGAAATTATCCCAATTTTCTTAAATCTTAATTTCAACCGCATTAACCTCAGTGTTTTGAAGCATGGAAATGGACTCACCCCTTCCCTAGAAGAAGAAGAAACCCTTGGGTTGTATGAGATGCCATGTAAAATAGGGCGTATTAACTTATCGACAAGTGGTCCAAAGGGGAAATTGTAAGGTCTGTGGGTTAAATATACCTAGATATCTAGGTCCAAAGGGGAAATTGTAAGGTCTGTGGGTTAAATGTACCTAGATATCGGGCTAGATATCTAGGTCCAAAGGGGAAATTGTAAGGTCTGTACACCTAGATATCGGGCTAGGATCCAACTAGTTGGTGACAAGCCAACACACCTACTGGCGGACCCTAGCCTGATTTGGGTACATTTAACACTCAGACCTTACATTTTCCCCTTTTGACCACTTGTCGATACGTTAATACGTCCTATTTTACTTGGCATCTCACATTCCAGGCGTGCGTGGTTGTGCACGCATGGTCAACCGTGGACATGTTGGCTTATGACCTATTAGCTGGATCCTAGCCCCGATCTGGGTACATTTAACCCTCGAACCTTACGTTTTGCCCTTTTGACCACTTGTCGCACGATAAGTTAATACACCCTATTTTACTTAGCGTCTCATAGGTTGGAGCTTAGATGATGATGAGCTTAGATGATGATGATTAGCGTCTCATAGGTTGGAGCTTAGATGATGATGAGCTAAAAATTTCACCCTCTCCTCCTTGAGGTTGGTGCCAGTTTATCCTGTTTTATTGGGTGAAAATGGTAGCAAAGTGATGAGAAGAGGGCGCTGATGATTTCTATGCAATCCTTTCTCTTCTATAGGTGAAGGTATAGTGCCTTTCATGCTAAAGAGAGCAAGTAAAGGAGTGGCTTGTATACTCGAGACACATGACACTAGAGCTTTCTTCTTTTCCTTAAAAGTAAAGATTAAAGAAGAGTGTGGAAAGGAGTGGCTTGTATTCTCATGGAGATGCATGGCACTAGAGCTTTCTTCTTTTCCTCTCAAAGGAAAAGATTCAGAGGAGTGGCTTGTATTCTCATGGAGATGCATGACACTAGGGATTTCTTCTTTTCCTCTCAAAGGAAAAGATTCAGAGGAGTGGCTTGTATTCTCATGGAGATGCATGACACTAGGGATTTCTTCTTTTCCTCAAAAGAAAAGTTTCAAAGAGAATGGGTAAAGGAGTGGCTTGTATGGTCATGGAGATGCATGACACTAGGGATTTCATCTTTCCTCAAAAGAAAAGGAGAGTGGAGTAAGGAGTGGCTTGTATACTCATGGAGATGCATGACACTAGAGCTTTCTTCTTTTCCTCAAAAGCAAATTTTAAAAGAGTGTGGAAAGGAGTGGCTTGTATTGTCATGGATATGAATGACACTAGATCTTTCTTCTTTTCCTCAAAAGAAAAGATTCAAAAAGAGAGAGTGGGTAAAGGAGTGGCTTGCTCATGGAGATACATGACACTAGAGCTTTCTTCTTTTCCTCAAAAGAAAAGATTCAAAGAGAGTGGGTAGAGTGGCTTGTATGCTCATGGAGATACATGACACTAGAGCTTTCTTATTTTCCTCAAAATAAAAGATTCAAATAAAGTGGGTAAAGGAGTAGCTTGTATGCTCATGGAGATACATGGCACTAGGGCTTTCTTTTCCTCAAAACCATTTAAATTTTAAGGGCTCTCGGCCTAAAATCCTCATAACACAAGGTCATACACCTAGTCTAAGGTTCAATTATATTTTTCCCGTGTGACTAGCTAGTCGAAGCCACGTAGGGGTAATGGTAAGGTGGAACATTTTTAAGGCTAAAAAGAACCCTTGAAAAAGCACTAAAATTTGAGTGATTTCAAGCCTTTGAAATTGTAAAATTTGAATTTGAATTAATAAAAATTCAAGCATTGCAAGCATAAGCTCCCCACTCTTGTCCTCTCCCCACTCCTGCTTCCACCCACACACCTGTTTTGACTGACGTTCCTCTCTCTCTCTCTCTCTCTCTCTCTCTCTCTCTCTCTCTCTCTCTCTCTCTCTCTCTCTCGTGTACACGTCTGTTGTGTACCAAAATCTCTGAATACTTGTTGTGTAACTATCACATTTATGTTGTTGTGTACCGACGCTCTGAAGACCTATTGTGTAACTATTGAAGCCTTGCTGCTGCTGCAGATTGAAGCATAGCAGACTTGCAACATTAGATTTGGAGAGGTGGTCAAATGGGGAAGCACTCAAGGAAATTAGGTGGGCCTCTCTCTCTCTCTCTCTCTCTCTCATGGTTGCAATAAGATATATATATATATATATATATATATATATATATATATAAGAGAACACGTTTTCTGCTCTCATTTTCTAATGCATGTAAATGATCTAATGCATGTACTCTCTCTCTCTCTCTCTCTCTCTCTATTTCTATTATTATAACCATTTTAGAAAGGGTTCTCCTATTCTCTGAGCAAAACTTTTTGAGCGAGGAAAAAATTGAGCGACACATTCCAAGGAACAAGCACAACACAGTAATGTACAACACAAATTCAACACATCTATGAATGGATTTCATGGATTTCAATCCATGTGTATCGAGATTGAAACATATGACAACAAAAGAGAGCACAACAAAGCATCGACAATTTACGATAGTTTTCAAACTTCCTTAATACCATCGCAAGTAAAAAATGCATCAAATCTATTGGATTACAAAACACAATGTGGATAGGAAGGCATAGCCCAATTAAATAGCGTAGGTGCAATGGCAAGGATGCATATCAGTAGAGTCCAAAAATGTGGCACATAAATACTAGGATGGATTAGGATGATAATATCAAACAATATCAAGGAGAAATGTTATGGCGTCTCTCACCTAGTGCTTGAAACAACTCCACCTTAGTGAGTGCAGCTTGGTGTATGAACTCATGTGCCACAAGATCCCAGCCAAGCACCTGGATGTAAATGTAGTAAATATGCTTGCATGGGACATATGTCAGCTTTTTGCTCTATTTTCTGGAATCCTTCACATGAACACCTAGGGAACTCAGCGATTGTGTCACTGAATAGTTCAATCCCAAGGCCCTTGACCCTTATGTGCTAACTAATGACTTGCGCATCCATTGTTCTCCCTTTTTGAATATTCTCATGAAAGTCTTTGGTAAATTTATTCCTCAACTTGACAATCTTTCCATCCCTGAATTTGGATCAAAAGGATGAAAGAACCTTTCCCACATTATTGGTGGTACCCTGCAAATGGGGAGTAACACCCTGCCGCCAGAACTTGCGAATCTCATGTTTACATTATTTTGCTGTAGTCTCGGACGGAGCACTTCTCCATTTGCGACACAATACTTTATGCTCCTCTTGGAAAGCCAGCATAATACAATTCATTGTCCCGAACCATGCTTTACTCCCAATGGAATACACATGACCTCTCCTTCTCTGGCATTTTCTTCTTTGCCTCTCCAAAGTAAACAATGCGGACTGCAATCTAGTTGGCATTGGTTTCTTTGCCCCTCCAAAGTAAACAGTGAAGAGGAGGACTGCAATCTAGTTGGCATCATTGGCTTCATCTGCCACCCATGAAGCCTCTAAACTTTGGGTTTGCAAACCTATTGTCCTGAACCACTTTATTAAGCATCCTCCAGAATCTTACTTGGGCATTCCTATCCTCGACCCTAAATTCACAAGTGGCAATGGTAAGAAGTTCCCTCACAAATGGATCGCACACGAAGGCTGACATGGTTGGCCAACCTGGCACTCTATGCACATGGTCAAAATGAATCCACATGCTCTCTAATTTCCACATGGTTGCATCCTGTTAACTAATTTAAGCCCACCCCCCATAGTTAACATTTTGAACACATGAGGTTCATGCTCAAGGCCTAGCTGACTAGGAAACATGACACTATGAATGAATGGAAACATGTATTTTGTTTTCAAATCAAGGACAACCTCCAAGCCATAACCATGGCCATACTTGCCCTTCCTTGAATCTTCCAAACACTGCTCAATCCTTTTTTTGTTTGAAAGTGGAGTCACACTATCCAGAAGCTCAACATACTCCTCCTCCCTAATACCTGCAGAGTCTCCACCCTTCTCATCAACAAGCTTATTGAATATCGTATCCTTAGTTACATTTTTCCCATTTGTTTGACTGTAGTAAATGGATTGAAGTTTTCCCTAAATGAAAACTTGTCTTCAATGCTTTGCTGTGCAGTTTTCTACTCTGTCCTTCTTCATATGGATGACGGTGATGACCCAAGTGTATTATACATCTGCTACTAGTGACGCTTACGGTCCCTAGGCAAGTAGTAATATATCACATCATTACACAAGGCCACACTTTCTGGCAGCTAGTCACAATGTTTGCAAAGAAGGTTCCCATTCTCAGGGCCAATCAATCCTGTGAGAAAACTTTTTTAAAATCTACCCTTCCAATGTGTTTCATTGTGATAACCAAGCCTAGAGTAATAAGGACAATCAATGTTCACACAATGCAAGTGGCCTAACCATCTACTAAAACAAACTTGTCCTCGAAAACAGTAGCTGAACATGTATTATATTCAACTCACTGATGACAATCATACTTCTGTTCCATCCCATACATTGCTAACTTCTCCAAACATGGAGGTAGTTCAAATGCTGCATACCCATCATAGACCCTAGGCAACTCGTCCACTTGCTTAACTTCTTTAACACTATGCAAAGCTACTACTTTTTAGAGGCAATGCTCTTATTAAATGCAGAACACTATTTACATTACCTCTACAGTTATTCACCTTGTCTCGATTAATAGGCTCCTCATTGTTTAGAATAATTGCAACCACTTTGTAAAATTGGTGCTGCATGGCATCAAGAATGAATCTATTTTCTCTATTTGAAAGCAATACTAGCTTTAGCTTCACTTCTTCACCTCCCAGCATCAGAGGTCGCAAAGAAATATGCATTCCTTCCAAACTGAAATGAATTTTCAGCTCCACCAAACCAATAGAAACTCGTCTATCACTTGACATTAGCACTAGTTTTTGTCTCGGGCCGTAGATGGTAATATGGTGCGACATTAGATTTGTTCAAACAGGCTAAACAAGGATGAAGAAAAGGAGAAGAAGACCTTGCAGCAATCAAAAAAGCATTTTTGAGGAAGGAGAGATAACCATTTATTGGCAGGTTGATAACGAGTCATCAATTTAATACTTATATTACTATAATTTAATGGCAATTAACTTGTCATTGTGATGATAATACTGTAATAAATATTCTAAAATAACCAACAAAATTCAATTCAAGAGAAAAAATTAAATTAATTATTTTATCTGTCAGTATATTAGATATGTATTATTTTTAAAAGTCAATATTATTTCAAGAGAAAAAAATATTATCAATAGATTTATAGTAATTTTGACAACATTATACAAATTTATAGATTTGAATATTCTAATATTATAAAATATAGTATATTAGGATTATACTATAATTTTATAGTAATATAGTATATTAGGATTATACTATAATTTTATAGTAATATAGATTTTTTTTATAAATTACTATATCTATGTTGAAATTAGATATTAAAGCAGCACCTCAAAAATTGTACCCATATTGTTAGCGGGCTGTAAATAGCATTAAATGCAATTACATTCTTCAATATTCTCTTTCATAATGTCAGACTCGCACATAACTCAATAAACAGATACGTCCAAAAAATTTATTCATCTCAACTAATTTTGAAAAATAACAACCTTTGGACTCTCAAAGCAACACCTCTATCCACCTGCACAAGCGTGGCATGTATGGGTATGTGTTGTACTTTTAATTCCAGCCAATTTAAAAAATAATAATAACAACCTAAATTACCCTAGACCACACAACTTTTTGTCTCTTTCATTATATCTTGGGTATCACTTTCTTCTTCTTCATTTCCCCTTCTTGCTTTCTTGACATAAAACAGTCATTTACAAACAGTTCACAAAATACAATTTCTATATTGAACTCGTCTTTCCACATTATCCCTTGGGGCATATCACTTCTAAATGTCCTAACAAAGAGTCAGAGGCTAACTTTGCATCAGCCTCTAACTCCACCGAGAAATTGTTTTGAATCTCAAATGTAACAACACCTATATTCCTAACCTTGTATGCCTAATGTTATAAAGGCAACCTATGTCCAATACCACCTATTCCAATTTTTTTTCATAGTTGGTATTGAGGGGGGGTATTAAAAGACTAAGGTCATGTAAAAGGGTAGGAGAAGGGTGTGTGTGTGAATGGACTTATGGTCCACTAGCTCACCTATTTAAAGGCAAAGCTAGAAGGCATTTGTGTGGGCAAAGGCCAAGTTGTATGCATAAGCAACTTAATAAACAAGATTTTTTCTTATATTTTTTGGGTCTCTCTCCTCCACTCAACTTGATCTAGCATAAGCACCATGTTTTTTTAACACAGTTGGATTAATCCTATTGGTCCATAGAAACCTTAATTGGACCATAATCTAAAAATTTCTGAAAATCTAGATCCTTAGGCTAAGGTCTCTTATATCATTTTTAATTGATTCCTAATGCACATTGGAAAGTTCATTTTGAACTTTTGTTTCAGGGGAAACCATTTTAGACACTAGGAGGATTTTTATATCCAAAGATATCTCAATTTTGGATCACCTCTCTCTAGACATTTTCTCTCTCTAGACTAAAACAGGGTAAAACAAGATCTTTCTCCTATTTCAGAGAGGGGAATAATTACAAGAAGAGAAGGGGAGGTTCTTACACCTTTACACCTCAAAAGATGGAGGGAGGAATCTTACACAATCACTTGGGCCATGTTGACCATGATATGCTTTTGCCTTAGCTTGGCTTGCCTTGCTTTGGCCTCTTCTTGCGCAATTTTTTCATATCCTCATGGTCTTTTTCCATTGTTTTTTTGTCATGGATGGATTTTAATGTGGCCTCTGTGAGAGGTCCATAGTAGCGTTTGAGTTTGCTACCGTTAAAGTAATTACAAGAAGAGAAGGGGAGGTTCTTACACCTTTACACCTCAAAAGATGGAGGGAGGAATCTTACACAATCACTTGGGCCATGTTGACCATGATATGCTTTTGCCTTAGCTTGGCTTGCCTTGATTTGGCCTCTTCTTGCACAATTTTTTCATATCCTCATGGTCTTTTTCCATTGTTTTTTTGTCATGGATGGATTTTAATGTGGCCTCTGTGAGAGGTCCATAGTAGCGTTTGAGTTTGCTACCGTTAAAGTAACCAGCCATCGTAACACCATCTAGTGTTTCAATACGCACAACGCCTTGTGGTGTGATCTCAGAGACTAGGAAAGGTCCTAAGCCTCTAATCTTGAGCTTTTTCTTATGTGTTTTTGTGCTGAATAAGAGAACCATGTCACCCTCATTCATATGCTTATCCTTGAGCTGGCCCCATCAAACCATTGTTTCGCCTGTTCCTCACCATAACAGCGGTGAAGTCAAACTCAAGAAAGATAAGCAACCACCTGGTGGTTCTACTTGTCATACAGGGGCTTATTTACGAGATACAAGAGGGCTTGATGATCTACAAAGAAAATGAACTTGGTTGCCCAAAATATAATGGTGGAACTTCTTAACTGTGTAAACCATCACTAATCCCTCTCTCTCTACATTGTGGTGTAATTTCTCTCGGCTTCGTTGATTTGGCGAGCGGCTGACAAAACTGACGGGAAAGTCCATCTTGTGTTCGCCTGGTTGGGCTAGCATACATCCTATAGCAAATGCCGAGGCATCTATGTGGATGTGGAAGATGATATTTCAATTGGGGGATCTAAGGATTGGAGCACTTGCCAAGGCTTTTTCAAGTGTGGTGTAGGCCCTTTGGCATTCTTTTGTCCACTCGAAAACTATGAGTTCGTAAAGGGGTCTAGTAATATCAGCATACATAAAAATGAATCGCCAATAATAGCCGACATGTCCCATGAAGCATTGGACACCTTTGAAGTTAGTGGGTGGGGGCAACTCAAGAATGAGCCACACTTTGTTGTCGTCGTGCGTGGAGACAATGTGTCCCAGGATCACACCGTGTCGGACCCAAAATTGACATTTGAGAGGATTCAATGAGATGTGATATAACCTACATCTTTTTGCACAAATATGCAACGTTCTCCTTCCAAGAATAATTGACACATAGGTTGTCCATAAAGACTTCAAGGAACTTCCAAAGATATTCCTTGTAAGCCGTGTACACATTAAGTGTTGGAAGGTTCCAGGGGCATTGGTCAACCCAAAGGGCATGACTTGATATGCATATGTACCCCATTCAGTAGTAGCAAAAGCAATTTTGTGTTGGTCTTTAGGATCGATCAGCACCTGGTTGTATCCTGAGAATCCATCTAGGAAGTTGTAAGATTTCTTTCCCGCTACTCTTTCTAACACATGTTTAGTGAATGGTAGAGGATAGTGGTCCCTTATGGTGGCGGCATTGATCTTTTTGAGGTCAACACACACTCTGACTTTTCCATTATTTTTGGGCGCTATCACGATTGGTGATACCCACTCCGTATGTTCAATTTCATAGATGAATCCGACGTCAATAAGTATTTCAATCTCCTCTTGGACCATCTTGGAGTACTAGGATAGGCTCGTTGTTTGACCAGCCTAGCTCCATCAACCATTGGAATGGTGTGCTGGACCACTTCTAGAGGTACACCCTTCATATCCGTGTACTTCCAAGCAAAACAGTCCTGGAATTCAGTCAAGAGAGCAATGAGCTCCACCTCTTCTCTTCCTTTGAAAGGTCTTCTCTGCAACGAATACAGGCCTCGGGTCTTCACTCGGGCCTGCCAAGTTCACTTCCTTAACCTCGACTAGACCATCATATGAGATCCTAGGTTGCCCACTATTAGACCTTTGAGCCGAATCATATTGAACAAAGCGACCGGCCATTTGGAAGGTCTTAAAGTGCTTGGGCACTTGTCATGTTTCTTCGGCTGTGGCACTTTCCTCGTCAATTAGCCTTTTGTCTTCTTTTTCAGCGAGTGCTAACTTTTTGTTGTGTGCCTTGCATGCGGAGCTTTTTAGGGACTAGTTCTGGTTGAATGGGTTTAACTGGCTGTTGGACAATAGTGTGGACCAAAAGAGAGCTGTTTGCAAACTATTTTTCCCACATTTCATTGAAATGTTCATGTGCTTCCACAGCACCCACATATTTCAACCAATGGATTTCTGAGTTGTCTGGGAAGATGTACCGCTCTGGCCCAGGGAATCCCTCATGCCTGTGAGTTTTATGGGAGCGTGTACTCCTTGATGGCTTAGCTCGAACAACCTGTTCAAGCTCTTGCGTGGCTATATTGGGTGGATATGCTGAACTAAGCATGTATAATGACGTAATCTCTTGCCCATCTATCGTGGCAAACCTTATACTAGTTTTTCTAGGCAAGATGTCCAAGGTAGTGAGAGGATATGCATCCAGTTCTCAGTGTCTTTCGGCTCTGGAAGTGGTGCGCAATCCTCACTCTCCTTTTCATCTTCCAGTGTTTTATAGCATGTCTGGCATAGATGGACTTTAGTAGTTCATGTAGCTGTGACTAAGTCCTCTGCGAATGGTCTACCACTCATGGGGTGTATTTGTCACGTGCATAGATTAATCTTCAAGGGAAGATATTTTCTCCAAATGTAGATGTGGTCAGTATCCCAATCATGGATCATCTTGGATTCTCGCATAAAGGGTGTGCCAAGGATGCAGTCATATGAAACTGGTGACGTCCAAAATTCAGCACCACAAAAGTGTGGCGGTAGGTGGTTCTCAGAATCTTAATTTTAAAATCCCTTAGTAGACCAATGGGTCTAGCGGTGGCTCCATCAGCAAGTTTAACTAGCAATCGGGTGTTATCCAAGGCAAGTGCTCCCCATTTTTCCCAACATTGTTTGGTCACAATGCTCACTCTGGCTCCTTCATCCAAGATTGCAGTAACGGTGGCCGTCAAAAGTTATTAGGCAAGGCCGCATTAAGTTTATCACCTTCAAAGTATTATCCGAGCTTTTTCACTCGAATGGTAGGAGTCCCTTTTACCTTAAGAGGTATGTGGAATTTTCCTTCCTCAGATTTATCAGAGCTGTTGGGATCCATGGTTTTGTGCATGCCTGCCCTGAGATGTCCCTCCATCCAGTCTTTCAAGTCATTCCATAGGCTTGGGCTACCTTGGAGCAAGGTTCCGATAGGGATTTGGACCTGAGAAGAAAAGAAAGAAGAGAGACATGCAATGTCTCTTGGAGCAGAGGCTGTCCTTTGAGGAAGGTCGGGTCTGCTTTGTCTCAAGCTTTTTGAGGTGTATGGGATGGGAATAGGGAATTCTACATTGGTTCCCCTATGATGTTCATCTCCCAAGTCTCTAAGATATTCTACCACCCTATCTCCCTGTTGGGGGGGTAGCTTCTACTTCAGTTAACTCTTGCAGGCAGTGGTTGGTCTGGAAGCTCACAAAGATAAACCTGAGCATCATGTGCAGGTCTTTGGTTTGAGACAGACAAGCATGGTTCAAGGTAGGCAGTAGAAGGATCAGCTTCCAATTAAGCTTAGCACTCACAAACTAACTTTTGGATGGCTAGGAGTCTTTCTTTTTCCTCAATAGGATTTGGATATTCCATAAGCTTTTTGGGTGGTTGATGAGTGTCAATAGGTTCTTGGGATCGGGTGGCAACACGTAGCATATCTTCTTCTTGAGAGATGAAGAAGTCGAAGGATGAGTTGCTATTCTAGAGTCAGAACTGCTTTTGATAATCACTCAACTTTCTCCATTTCCAACCTTGGTGGCTTTCTTTCGTGAGCACCGAGTTGCTCATGCTTGTTCAGGGGCTCTTGCTTAACCCTGATTTTGTGAGGTTGATGCCTCTGCTGCAACATGTGCCACAACCCTTTGCCTCTTTTGTAGCCTAGTCACTGTGTTGAGAGGGACTACTCGAATGAAACCATCTCTAACACTCATCAGGTTAAGGCTGGTGCTGGGATTAGGTTCATGAGTCTTTCCAGAGGATTCTGGTCTCAGCGGACAATCTTTGTAAAGGTGATCGATACCACACCCTGCACACAATGGAGTTGGGGCGAGAGCACTTGTAGGGGCAATCGCCATACCCTTTAGATTGGGACACTCAGTCGCTCAGTGAGGTCTGCCACAATTGTAGCACTGTATAGGTGGTCTTTTAGTTGTTCGGTTCATGTCCCTAGCCCGCCGAGGTATCGGGGCTGCTAAAAGTACACAGGGTACATTTGATCTCCCTCCATAACATAACATAGTGACTTAGGATTTGTGAAGGTGGGCTTGTTGGCTCTTGGGTTTCATAAGTGGGAGTCCCCAAGATTTCTCCCTCATTCCCATCCTTGAAGAGTTTTGTCAAGGTTATCTGACGAACTGGTGCGACTCTGGGTAACGGGGACTGAGGTGGGAGAGCTGGGGCGGTAAGGGCATTTCTAGTACCCTAAGGATTCCCCTTTGGGCCACTTCTTGGTAAGGGCATTTCTAGTACCCTAAGGATTCCCCTTTGGGCCACTTCTTGGCCAGTTTAAGGTGCGTTATGATGTGCTGAAGCTGGCAAAGCCAGTGGTTACCTGGGGTTGGCACGGGCAGTGCCTAAGGCAAGGCTTGAACTAGAGCCGCCTTGTGGTGATAGCGGTTGAAGATTTCATGATTGCTACAATAGAGGTTTGGTCGGGGTCTCAGATGAGGACACTCGGTTCCAGTATGGTTTTCTCAACAGGTCAGGCACCATACGAGTTCCCTTCTAGGATAGAGATGTGGATGGCCCCCTCGGTCTCGACCTTGGTTGGTTCTCCATTGCTAGGTCATTTGTTACATTAGGGTAGCGGCCAATTGCTCAACGCTTTGTCTAGACATAGACTCTTTTGCCTTATCATTAGGCTTTATGCTGGTGGTCTTAAAGGAGGCTTTTGATGCACCTTCATGGAGTTTTCGGGAACGTGTTCCCTTGAAGTTATCCTCAAACTTCAAAGCACTCCTGCAACATTGTTCAAAGGAAGTATGGTCTAAGGCAAACAAGGAGTTATGCAAGGGAATGTCATCGAGTCCCTTCAAAAATCTCCCAATTAACCTATCATCCGAGAATTTATCCATGGTGCTCCAACGTGAGTGGAGATATTTCACTCTATGAATGTAGTCCTTGATGGTTTCACCCTCATTTTGTTTAATGTTATTTAGCTATTCGACGGGGCTTCATCGGGTACCTTGATGAGAATACCCACTTTGAAAGCTTCTTTTAAAGCTTCAAAAGAAGCTTTATCTTTTGTCTTCAAAGATCTGAACATATTGGCCAGCTTTGCTATCCAAGGTAAGGCCAAAAGCACTTATCTTAAACTGGTCATCTATGTGGCCAAATGCTTCGCAAATATGATTAAACATATCCAGGTGAGTAATGGGGTCACCTGTTCCATTGAATTTTGTGATCAATTTAGAGATGTTTGCTGGTTTGGTTCATTCCTATCTGGGTCGAATAGGTGTAGGGGGAGCGATGCTTGCGGCTACCCCCTCCCTATTTCCATGGCTAATCTTAACATTTTAGGTGTCAACCCAGTCGTGGCCAGTGGTTGGGGAATGGGTTGTGGAAGAGCGGGTCTAGGTGGATAATAGACTATAGGAGGTCTCTGCCCTCTGGGAGGACTGGGTTGTGGACATCGCAATCCTGTTTGGTATATTCCGTATGCCACTTGAGGAAGGTATTGCTGATAGATAGGTGGGCCTGGTCTTTGTGATGGGGTTGGGTAAACCCACCTACTTTGGTATGATGTCTCCAAACTTTGGGAAGATGGACATGGTTCTTGGTTTGGCAAGGTTTTCGGAGCTTTGAACGAGTCTACCACCCCCCTTAGACAGGTATGGCTCTCTAGTCTAGTAGCTGGGTCTGAGATTGATGGATCTCGCTATGGTCGATTTTTGCTCTAAGATCTAGAGATAGATCGGGCCACTTCCTTGGGGTTGATCCATATCTCCCACCCTGGGTTGCGATTCCTCAAACTGTGTGTTTCCTAGGATAAAATTGCAAAGCCTCGATGCAAGGCTTTGAAGTGAATGTGTTGGTGAGATGGAGGCTGTCTGGATAGGCGGTCTATCCAGACACTATGGTTCAGGCTCTCTTGCCTCAAGGTTTGGAGTCTCTCGTCCACTACTGGGGAGGTCCTCACTCTCACTGGTACTATCAAAGACAAACATCGTTTGACTCCATGCGGTGTTTACCAATGGATCCGATCTGACTTGTGAAGGGGAATCTAGAGAGCTTACTTCATTGAGAAGAGGGGGTGATTTCACACCAACCTAGCTGAGCGTAGGTGCATGTAAATAAGGAAGTGTTGTGCAGAACCCAACTAAGAAAGGAAAGTTTTTTTTAAAGGAACGGTTGTACGCTTGTGAGAGAACAGGCGTATGCACGAAGGGATGGAACGGGCGTTTGCTTCTCAAGGGAGAGAAAGAACGAATGTGTGCTTCAGAGATGACGAGATGGAATGGGCATGCACTTCTCAGGAAGAGAAGGAATGGATGTTCGGAGTTAGATGTAGTGTGGAATGGGTGTTCTCTTCAGATGGGAAGGGAACGGGCATTCAAGCGATCTACCGATTGGGCAGCGTGGCAATGTTATGCCACGGGCGTGCGCTTCAAAAACAAATTTGAACGGGCGTACACACATAGGAAAATAGAGAAGACACGGTCGTGCCAGATTCGGTGTGGATCAGAACAGACGTGGCAATGTGAAACCACAGATGTTCACTTTAGAAGAGAAGGGATGGAACAAGCGTGCACTTCTAGGGGAAGGGAATGGACATTCACTTGGCGATTCAAGGAAAAGAGATAATGCGGGTGTGGCAAGGTTTGGAATGGATGTTTGCTTGAGAGTGAACGGGCATGGCACTATCAGACACAGAATTTTCAGAAATTGACTGGTCTTAATGGTTGCAAGTCTGACAGCCACCCTGGATATCCTCTGATAATACAAAATACCCGTAGATTGAATGCACTTCAATGCACATAAGGCCCAATTAAATGCAATTAAACTAATTTTAATGCACATGATAAATTTAGGCACCAAATCTACCAGATTTGTGTTGTAGGCAGCAAATCTACCAAATTTGGGTTGTAGGCAGAAGGAACGGGCGTTCTAGAGTTGGCACGGGCATTCCTTGAACTTGCCATGGACGTATGCTTCTTAGAGAAGCCTGGTAGAATGCAATTTTGCCTGGGAACCTCTCCAAGCTGATTTAGGCACCTTTCCAAGGTTTTTTGATGTTTTTGTTTTTATAAGGAGCTAGAGGTAGTCTCTAGCTACTTATTGATACCTACAATGCATGGTTTACGCTAATGGATCGAGATTAATTAAATGATTAAATAAAAATGCAAACATGAAGAAAAAACATAGAAATTAAAAATTGCCTGAATGTTGAGGGCAAATAGGGCACTTACTTGCTTCTCCCTGCTCTCGATATAAGACTCGAATGCTCCGATGCTCAATCAACAACTCTCGCTAATCTCCAATTGCTAATCTCCAATAAAACAAAAAATAAAATAATATTAATTATCCTACTGGTGGACTTGCACTCCAACCAGTCTAATTCAAAGACTCTAGCTAATGAATCAAGTGAAGGACCTAAGCTAAATGCCTTCCCCGATAGCGGCGCCAAAAATGTTAATGGATAACATACTTCCTCACATACACAAGAGAAAGAAGAGGAGAAAGGTGCATGTAAGGGTCGAATCTGGTGAATGGCACTTAGCCAACCCTATGCTCACTCCACACTCTCCTTGTGTGTCACCCAAAGAGAGATGCAAGGCTAGGTAGTGAGCAAGAAGGAAAGAGCTATGGAGAGCTCAGTCTCTACCTCATGCCAATAGTATGCAAATAGGGCATGGTAATGAGAAAGTAGAAGAGAAGAGAAGAGAAGGGAGAGCACTACCATTCCTACTCACACACACCAACAATCTAGGCAAGAAGCAAGCCACAACACAAGCATGCAAGCAACCATAAACTCAAAAGAGAGAGAGAGAGAGAGAGAGAGAGAGAGAGAGAGAGAGAGAGAGAGAGAGAGAGAGAAGGCAAGACTCAATTGAGACAAATGGGATTTTTCCTTTTCATATTTCATAAAATGTCTTATATACATGAGCACATATTTATAATGTCTAACTGCCCAATTACAAATGGGGGCCCAAAACTAGTCTTCCTAGTTTAACTAGCTCTATGTACATCAATTCCTTATGATCGGCATTACACAAGTCGTAAGCTTGGTCATCCCATGTCTCTTTTACAATAAGCACTTAGCGTGGTTACAAAAATATGAGTTACAAAAAGGCATAGTAGCCACATGAAAGGTCATGTTAACTAGAGTGGTTAACATCACCCTCACAGGGAATTTGGTAGCTCCGCCAGATGTGAGTAAATAAAAAGAGTAGGCTACATGTCAAGGAGAGTGAGCCTCCAACAATAGTGTTTCCCCGTTTATCAAGCATTGGTCTTCTGGCAATCTCCTTAGCCATTGTGCATTTAAGCATATAAAAGTCTACATTATCTTGATTTTCCACTTTGGCATTGACTGCAAAGTTGTCTCTCACATTAAGAGCAAGGTGGGTACTTCATTGTTGCAACTAATATCATAAGTATAGGGACTAAAAGGTGATAGTCCCAACTCCTGACATGTCTGTGGTTAATACATCTTCTCGAGCTTCCTTGCATACATCATCAAGTACATGAAAACCTCCTAGACCAAAGTGCTTGGCTTTGATTTTGTTCACCTAAATGAACATTCACCTTGCATGAGGGGAGAAGGAGATAAGAGAAGATGCAAGGGTTAGTTCAGTAGCATGCACTTAGCCAACCCTATGAGGGTTAAATCCTCAATGTGAAGCTGCTAGGGGCCCACTCCACCACCACTTGTGTCACCCAAGTGGAGCTTCCATGTGCTAGGTAGAGAGCAATGAGAGAAGGAGCTATGGAA
Source organism: Cibotium barometz (assembly GCF_041138505.1). Lineage (NCBI taxonomy): Eukaryota > Viridiplantae > Streptophyta > Polypodiopsida > Cyatheales > Cibotiaceae > Cibotium > Cibotium barometz. The sequence continues at coordinate 1,015,052 of NC_141051.1, read as the reverse complement.
AGCTCAAATCCTATCTCAATGTCTTCATGTGTGTAAGGAGGGAGAGAGGGAGGGAGAGATAGAGAAGAAGATGATGGAGAGAAGATAGAGAGCATCACCTACTATAAGCACACACAATCAAGCAAGCAAGCATGCATCAACACACAAGCTCGCCACAAGAGACCAAGAGGGAAGAAGAAGACGACTCCAATGTGATAATGGGATTGTATCCTTTTCATATTTCTTTAAGTCACTTATATATAAGAGCTCATTTTTTATAATGGCCTACTGTCAACAATTGGTGGCCCAAAATTGGTTCTCTAGTTCTATGTACACCTAGTCTTTCTAGCACATGGCTAGACATTACACATGTTGTAAGCTCAGTCATCCCATATCTTTTCACATCAAGAGATTAATACACTTTTTGTGAGACCCCTCTGCCCCCTCCGTGCACTGGATTCCTGGTTGTTAGCAGCGAAAGTAGCTTCCTCTTGCACGGGGCAGGGTTTCCCACTCGGGGCCTCGCCCTCGAATGTCCAGGCACGAGACTAATCTGGTGGTCATTCCGAAACCAAAACCGAGAAAAGTTTCCTTGCCCGAAAAACAGGGACGATTCCACCTTTTTTTATTTTCTTAACGAATTTTCTAATGGGGTCAAGAGAACTAAACTATCCTTCACCTGATTAAACCAGAAAGAAGGAAAACTATTACAGACTTAACTTGAAGAAATCAATGCTTTTTTTCTAACCGAATCAGGCACAGCCGTTGATCTAATCATTAGAGAGGTTGACTGATACGAAGGGGCTGGTCTCGGCACTCTGGGTCCTTGACTTCCCTATCCTCTTGACATGGCAAGAGGAGTCGGGTAGTCTTTAAGCTGGTGACCAAAACCCTGACACCCAAAACACCTATTCTCACTTCTAAGCTCATCCCTCTAAGTCCTTAAAAAAGGTGGGGCTCCTGAGAAAGTAATCTGAGAAGGATCTTCCTTCACTTCTGAATCTCCTAGCATCTTGATTCTGATTTGGGCCTTGCTGCCTCTTTGGGGGTGGAAAGTTTGAAGCACTCCCGGGGTTTGGAACCTTTTAAAGTTTGAGGGTACAGGCTTTGGCAGGACCTTGACAGCAAATGCCTTGGTAAAGTCCTTAGCCATTCTGATAGCTTCAGCCATTGAGACTGGTTTGGCATTTTTCACTAAAGTGTCCAATGACTCGTTCATCCCCTCGAATGAATCTGGCTATCAGCTGCTCTTCATCCAAAAGTGGAGAATCTTTGAGGAGAAGGGCAAATGCCTGATGATATTCTTCAATTGTCCGGCTATCCTGCTTCAATTCCAAGAACTCATTCATTTTGGTTTCCAGGAAGCCCGGAGAACAGAACCTCTTCCTGAGGTAAGTTTTAAGATCTAACCAAGTCTGGGTATTTTGGTCGAGACGATTCGTCTCGCAATGGTTCCTCCATGCGACCCTAGCCATTTCCACAATTTTCAATCTGGTGAGAGCCATCTTGCTCCTCTCATATAACCAGTTACATCAAAATATTCTTCCATTGCCTCGATCTATTTTCCATTGTTTCTCCTAACTGTTTCCCTTCTTGAGGGCTTCGTCGGTGAGGTTACTTTCTTGATCCATGAGTGAGGTGACTTGGCATTGGCATGCAAAGCAGTCTGGAGATCTTGCTAGCTTTGGATGAGGTCATCCCAAGCTAGGAGCATGGCCAATAGTTAGGCCATGACCTGCTCATAGCATATAATCAATCATAGATGTGAGGAGTTCCCTAGCTAGATTGGAGAAGCCTACAGTGAAATCCGAGATTATGTCTTTGAAAGTACGGATGCCTTTAGAGAAAGCCTGTTGTGCCCAAAAACACTTGGCTTGCACCCAACACAATGTGTCCTTGGTATGTCGGTTAGTTGCAGAGGGTGAGGTCGAGGGGCCTTCGTCGGGTGAGCACGAGAGGGTGAGGGGAGTTTCTTAACCACCAGGGGTGCTAGGTGAGGAGTGCAGCAAGTTTTCCTCTAGAAATTGGGAGGTCTTTCAGAGCTCCTCCTCTACTGAAGATTGGCACCTTGCCTCTTCTTCCTATGTCTTGAGATGTTGGCGCTTGGAGGGGGAGTGGCAGGAGAAGGTTGAGGGGCTCAGGGATTGGGTGAGATATGGTGGTCTCCCCCTGTAAGAGGATGGGTTTGGGAAGTTCATCCCATCTTGTTGCTGCATGATATAAGACTTTGGTAAGAAGAGAGGAGGCCGCGAGTTTGCTTGGGGAGCTGCTTATTATGAAGGTATTCAGCATGGCTGACTGGCATTCCTTGATGAACGTGGGCGAGGGTGGAGAGGTTGCAGAGAGCGGTTGAAGTGGTCCTCCTAATGGGTGGTGAGGAGAAAGGAGAGCACCCGTGCTGGCATTACCAACTCCTACCCTCATCGGCAGACACCTCTCTAGCGTCATTGTATATTTTACATGTGCAATCGCCGCTTGTCTATGAAAGGCATGCCACGGGATTAATAATGGAGATTGTATTCTTATATGAAGTGTTTGCATAAGCCTAGGTGGCCATGGATAGTCATGAACCTGTTTTTTAAGTATGGCCACCCAAGGTGTGAAGTCTATGGACCAAGATAAGGGTCACTTTGTATACTCACCATTCATTCTTTTATGATAATTCAATAGAGTGCTCTTCTTCTCTACTCTCCTATGTTATTGCTTTCTTGCTTGCCTCTTGTGTGTTTAAGCTCTTGTGTGCTTGCTTGTATGTGCGAGAGAGAGTGAGTGTGTGTGATTGAGTGAGAGAGGAGTGTCGAGCTTCCATTGGAGTGCAGGGGGTGGCATTGGAGCGGAGCTTGGAGTGTGGCTACATGACAATAAGCTCTCCTACGAGAATCTCAGCACAAGCAATCAACAAGGTGAGTGACACATCTTGTTTATGCAATTGTAGGCCAAGCTATGGTAGATTAACCTTTCGGTTTGAGTTGTTTATGCTCTCGAGTGCAATGAGGCAAGGCCCCACAACATTGGGTAGTTCCTGCACTCTTTCTATGGTGCAAGGGCTTGCCATAAATGGTGCCGCTAGTCGGGAAAAGGCCCTACCGCACAGCCACAATGCATTTTGAATGCGTGTGTGAGTATGAAGTAATTCTATTTTAATGATGTTTTCTGTTTTTTGTAAGAAGGGTAGAAATGAATAGATGGAAATGTAATTGAAAGAATTGGGTAAAACGGACCATAGAATCGATTTCCTAGCATAGGGTTTATCCCAATTTTGACTCCTTATGTGGAAAAATTGGAGTAATAACAGAAATTAGGGAAGAATTTGGCACACAAGAATTTTTATGTTTTCTGCATTTTCTACGATTCCGCATTAGTGTACTTAATGTGGATTAAATACACTTAATCCTCTCCCTAATTTGGGGCATCTTAATTGGCTGGCTGCATTTAATGCGTGCAGTCACCAAGTCAAAGATTCTAGGAAAACTTCCTTTTGGTGAAACCGAAAAGTGAAATCGAAAAGTGAAATTGAAAAGCGAAATATAAACCATAAATAGAAAAAGTGAAATTGAAAAGTGAAACCGTAAACCATAAACCGTCAGAAAAAGTGAAACGTAAAAAATAAAAAGTGAAAGTAAAAAGGTAAAAGGTAGAAGGGGAAAGGTGAAAGGTCGGGACAGTAGAAATTTTTCGATGCTTATTATATGTTTTAGGTTGTTGCAATCATGGATCAATGTCTTCTCACAAATGATTGGGAGTATGATGCATCCACAAAGATTGTTGTAGATTTCACCACATGCTAAGCAAATGGTGTTAGTTGGGAAGGGATTGTCCAATCCATATCCGGGGCCACAACAGAGGAGGAACAATTGCAGGGTATCTACGATTATATATATAGGGTCATTGAACATGAAAGGATCCAAAGACCCATGGTGCAAGTTGGGACGTCCAAAGCAAGAATTCCCACAATAAGTGAAATGGTAACACCTCTTATGAGCCCAGTGGATCCTACTTTTGTAGTATCACCCGGCTATACCATTGAGACTAAACCACATCCTCTAACTCACAAGGCCATGCTATAGGGACTCAAGGAGGGCAGACTAGCATGAGCTTCACTTTCGTAGATCCTAGAGTTGTCCCCGCCCCCAAGATAATACTAGTACACTGCCTCATCCTAGTGGATGGCATTGCATCAACTATGGCACCTAGGACTGATGCAAAATTTCCTCTGAGGCCACATGCCCACGGTTACTACGGTAGCCAACACCACTTCACATATGGAGCCCCCTGCGGCCTGGCATATCTAGTATGACCATTCCTAGAGGGGTCACATCTTATTCTAGTGCACCCATGAAACATCCCCTTCCTAGAGTGAGTGTGCTACCAACTCCTGTTGTGAGATCAGCTGCACCTAATGCCCACATGGCTAGAGCACCTATATTGGGGCGCCAATAGGGCACATGCCTTATGTCGCATATCTACCCCCACTAGGGTTTAGACCAATGCATCCTCACACAGTGCCACGTGTTGCATCTCCACCTAGTCCTATCATTTCTCTAGTTATGCCAGCAACATCTCTACCCATAAACCAAGTTGCTTTTGCATAGGCCCTAGGAAGAGCAGTAGCGGAAAGCATAGCACTTGTTTTGTGAGAGATGGTGGTCAACAGAGCCATGGGAAGGCTGCTCAGATAGCCAAGCTAACCCACATGTTCACTGGTGATGGTGATCCTATGAGATATTTGGAAGTTTTTGATCAAGTGTGTGAGGCCCTAGGAGAACAAAATAAGGTTTCCAAGACCAATTCCTTTAGTCTAACATTAGACAGGATCGTTTGGGATTGGTATAGAACTCTCAAGGTCAAGGAATGCTTAAACTTCACCGCTCTTAGGAGATTGTTCTTTTGAAGAAATTTGTGCATGAAGGAGTCTTATAGGGTGTAGTTTCCCAGCTACACAAAGCCAAGAGAGAGGAAGAGGAGTCGATTAGAGATTTTATTAGTTGTCTCAAGCATTTGAACTCTTGTTGCCTTCTGCATGAACTCTATTCAAATAATCAATTACTGGATAGGTTCATCCATGGACTTAACCATGAAGCGATCTATAATGGCTTAGTCATTAGAGGGATCACTACATGGGATGAAGTCACAACAACTACCATCCAACTAGAGGATAATATTATGGTCAAAGAAGCTAGAGCATCATATTCTAAATCTGTTGCCTCTCCGGAGTCACAAGACAGAGCACTTCTACAATTAAACCCCTTGCTAAAGGTGACACTTTTAGCAGAGATGAATTTCACGGATTTCATGAAATCACTCCAATGGGAATGAAGGCCAGTCGATCCCCCAAAAATGTACATATGTACCCAAAGCGAGAGCTTTAATGGTGCTCGTCAATCTGCACAAGGACATTAGACTAGTGAGTGTCCAGTTCCTAAGAGCACACTATAACGGTAATTGTACCTTTTGTGGATGTTAAAGTCATGAGGCTTCACAATGCCGCATGCATTTGCAAATCCTTGCTAATGCTTCTAGGTCTCAATAGTTAGATTTATTGGCTCCATCATCACAACCATGAGCCACAGTGCCTGCAGCAACATCTCAACCCAATGTGGTCAAACGACACAACAACCCATTGCAAGGGGGATTTACAATGCACAAAATGTGTCGTTACCTCAACCAATTTTGGTAACCATCTCCCCCGAGGATCACACCTCTTTAATCAAGTAAGCCTTGAGGAGCCTATTGATTACCAAGAATATGAGGTAGATGTCAAACCCACCCCCCCACCTCTTTGAGGACCCCACAGAGCTTCATCCCAACTATTATGTGGTCATCAGGGTTGATATTGTGACTAGCCACATACATCCCATGGGTAGTGGAGGACTTTTTGAAAACTGTTCAGACACTACCACTCATTCAGCCACTCCATTGCAACATTGCTATACTTGTAGAGAAGAAGAGACTGAGGAAGGAAAGGACCCAGCCCACAAAGATGCTAAAAAATAAGCTATTGATGAGCTTGAAGATTATCTAAACTGGATACATATGATGGCTACAATCGATAGTTGGGGAGCTAGAGGATCTACATGGGTTAAACCTAATGGTGAGGATCTCCCAAATGTCATTCCCCTACAAATGATTCGTGCTCGACCTTTCGATATAACGAGGGGATAGTGAACTTAATTCCACATGGGATGACTCTAGCTTATGACTCTAGCTTAAACACAAATAGTGATGAGGGATCTAAAACCGAGACTAAAAGCGACACCAACTCCTCAAACACACCATAAGAAAAACAGAGTCCACAACATCCAAAGAAACTACAAGGAGTAGCTCTGAATTTGATTCCCAAATTAGAGAAAGGGATGAAGTTTGTCAAGATGCTAAGGCACATCTCCGAAAATGGCAAAGACATAAACGCTATACAGTGAATCATCATAAAAGGCTGCAAAGAAAGAACCACTACCCCCAAGTGCAATTGAAAAGTTTATAGGGAGAAGAATTACAAAAGGTCCAGTATTGTAGACCACCCCCAAATTGATATAGCTATGGAAGTATCTGATGAACCAAAACCAGGCTGCTCGCTACTAGAAGGAAACAAAATCATGAACTCGCAGAGAAGGAACGGGAGGCTAAAGCTGCAGCTAAAGTAGCTAATGAAGGAAAGGAAAATGAGACTAATTTACGCCCGACACCTGAGCATTACAAGTCATACGCCATAGGGAAATGCAAGTTAGCGTTTGATAATGCCAAATGTAACCCCCCCACAAGTGAAAGTGGAGGAGTCTATGACGGGCCTGCAGAGGTCAAGGCAGTAGACTTGGTAGCCTGTCTACATAGCTAAAGACTTAAATAAGGCCGAGGAGGCTGAACTTGTAGCTCTTCTCAAGGAGTATATGGATTGCTTTGCATGGACATACCATGATATAAAGGGAATTCCCACAGAAGTGGTTCAACATACCATCCCCATGGTACCCGAAGTTAAACTAGTCCAATAGTGACCCTATGAATCCCAAATATGCAAGCATTGTCAAGGAAGAGATTGAAAAACTCATTGAGCGTAGATTCATCTATGAGATTGAACACTCAGAATGGGTCTCACCCATTGTGGTTGTGACCAAGAAGAATGGAAAACTTAGAGTGTGTGTTGATCTCAAGAAAGTGAATGCTGCTACGTGCATAGGGATTACTACCCCTTGTCATATTTAGAACATGTGCTCGAACGAGTTGTAGGCAAAGAGGCCTATAGTTTTTTATATGGATACTCAGGCTATAATCAGATTTTGATCGCCCCTGAGGACCAAGCCAAAACAGCCTTTGTCATTGAGCACGGTGTATATGCTTACAAAGTTATGCAATTCGGTCTAACCAACACATCAGCCATGTTCCAAAAGACTTATGAATACCACTTTTAAGGACTTCTTAAGAAAGTTTCTTGAAGCCTTCATGGATGATTTGTGCATTCATTCGTCTTGAAAATAGCACCTAGCGTGCCTAAGAAGGATGTTTAAAAGGTGTAGATTTTATCGCATATCCTTAAACCCTTACAAATGCTAGTTTTGGGTGAAACACACAGTTATTCTTGGTTATATAGTGTCCAAAAATGGGATTTCCACTGATGAGAGAAAAATCAAGGTCATCTTGGAATTACCCCCACCAACAAACTACAAGGGAGTCCAGAGATTCATGGGCCATATCACCTACTACCGTCGGTTTATTCTTTTCTATGCAAAAATAGCTTGTCTTTGTACAAGCTATTGATTGTATTTATACGGACCAAGGAGTGTCAACAAGCTTATGATGCGCCAGAGCAAGCCTTGGCCAATGCTCCAATCTTACGAACACCTAACTACGATCTCATCTTTCATGAGCCCATTAATGCCTCTAACTTCGCAATTGGATGTGTCCTAGCACAGGCAAGGGAACACAAATTAGACTATCCTATTAGCCTTGCAAGTCGGCAACTAGATGAGGCTAAAATAAACTACACCACCATTCAGCATGAAGGGTTAGCAATGGTGCTGTAAAGAAATTTCAACATTACTTTCTTGCTAACAAATTTGTTTTCTATGTTGACCATTAAGTCTTGTTGTATCGAGAAAAAACCATGCTCCACAGGAAGGATCACAAGGTGGTTGTTGATTCTTCTCGAGTTTGATTTCTCACTAGTTGTTGTTGTAAGGCCTGGCAAGAAACATGTCATGGTGAATCATCTATCTTGCATACCCTAATGGGCGAAGCACCAATCAGGGTTGATGATGACGAGTTACCGCGGCTACTACACTATTCAAGGTTGAGGCTATTCCAGAATGGAGTGAGAAAATCGTTAACTTTTTGGCTAATGATTTTCGAGAAGGAAAGTAACTAAGGAAATATTTAGCAAGAAAATTACTAAAAGAGAGTGCACCTTACTAACTTATTGCCAGAAATCTTTATAGAAGAGGTAGGGATGACATACTAAGATGCTGCCCCCCAGGTAGGGATGACACACTAAGATGCTGCCCCCCCAGGGAGGATGAATACTTATACATCATCGAACAAGCACAGCAAGGGGTAGCTGGTAGATGTTACAATGAGAAAAATACTCCAATTGGGGTATTGGTGGCCTATGCTCTTCAAAGATTGTGTACTATTTGGGATGTGACAAGTGCCAACGATGAGAAAAGCCACAAAAGAAGGACATGATGCCACTACATCCTGTTAGAGTCAACCAACCTTTCAAAAAATGGGGCTTAGATTTCATTGGTCCTATTAGTCCTGTTGCACATGGCATACAAGCACGCTTCATCATTGTTGCCATAGATTATGCAACCAAATGGGCTGAAGCAAGAGCTTCACGAAAAGTGAATACCATGGCGACTACTAATTTTCTCTATGAGAACATCATTACACGCTTTGGATGTCCATTTGAGCTAGTGAGTGATCAAGGTAAGCATTTTATCAATGATGTAATCAAAAATCACACTAGCACATTCATGAGTGAGCGATAAGTCAATGCCATATTACCCATAGGCAACAAATGGACAAGCAGAGAGCACCAACAAGGTTCTTATTTCAATAATAGCAAAGACTGTTGAAGCTCGACGCACTGACTGGAGTCTAAGCTCGCAGCAACTTTATGGGCCTATCGCACATCATACAAAGTTGCAATTAATTGCATGCCTTTTAAGATGATGTATGGACTTGACGCAGTAATGCCTTGGGAGTTCATGATCCCTAGCTTAAGGGTAGTCGTAAGTGAAAAGCTTGATGGTAATGAATTGGCTGACCAGCTATTTGTTTAGGAACAACTCACCGAAGAGAGAAATTGCAGTACAAAACATGCTAACAGAAAAGGACCGACGAAGGAAGTGGTTTGACAAAAATCTCAAGGATAAGAAGATCGAGGTAGGAGATCTTGTACTCATGTATGGGGTTCACAGTGAAAAGAAAAAGCTTAAATATACCAGAAAAGGGACCATTTAGGGTTTGTGAAGTTACTCCACAAGGTACTATACATGTTGAGACTCTTGACGAAGTTGAAACTGTTTTGGTTTCCTTAATGGAAGTAAGTTTAAAAAATATTACTGAAGAATCCTTATGTGTTTCACATGACAAGAAAGCCACCAAGGAAAGGGCCGCTCAAAAGAAGACCCAAGCCCAAGAGGAGGCAAGGGAAAAACGAGCCAAAATGCAACAATGACGAGAAGGGAACCTTAGACCTGCTACACAAGCCTTTGTGGGAGAAGTTGAAGGGGACACAGAGCACCACATAGTGCCTCTACAAACATCCATTCAATTGCCTAGCCCTTATGGTAAGTGCTTTATAATTCATTACTTGATACGGGGGCTAGTCACAATCTAATTTCCTTCAATGCATGGAACCAGTGGGAAAACCCCAACTTGTAGATACCTCCTTAAAGGTTAAAGGTATCCATGGTAGAAATACCAAGGTTCTTGGGATATTACAAACAGAGATATACTGTGATGGCGGCAGTAAGCAACTGGTGGCAGACTTCCTAGTTATGCCTGCCAGAACGTTACCTGAACCAATAATACTTCATGAAGGCTGCAGGATGTATGATTGACTGGTCGACAAGGAGGGTCTCTGCTGTGGATGACACCACAACTAAACAATCTACTCATAAACCCTTGCCACCTCTCACAATTATTGAGGGTCGCAAAGAGGAGGAAGCTTCAACATCCACAAAATCTATGGAAGCTTCAATCCCCTCCACTTTAGCATCCAATATCCAAAAAACTCTTGATCCTTCTACCTCCACACAACAGACACCTGCATATGAAAAGAACGAACATATTCGATGAGCTACAAAGCGGCAACGTGTTCCCAAGGTTTCTCAATCCATGCCACCTCAACCGACCAAGAAAGGAGGACCTCAACACGAGAATCGACGCAGGAACTCCAAATTATAAGGTACACCTAAATGGATCCTCAAATGCTTATTCAAAGCTCAAGGATACTACAAGGGTAACCATTGTATTTGGATACCAAAACATAAAAGTATACCCCTAGTCTCAGTGTGCTGCCGCCGCTTACCAATTCTTCCCAAACCTCCTCATCAATGATGGTTAAAGGCTTCAATAGCTCAAATGCCAACAAAGGAAAAGCTATTGTAATAGAACCTTCACCACCAACGCCCAAAAAGGTTTGGATCCCAAAGAGAAACCCTATCATACAAGATGGTGATGCCTCTACATCGCTAAAGGTTATAAAACTATTGATGGCTATCCAAGCCCCAACCCCATTGGTCTCCCTAGATAAGCGACCCACTATGTAAGTGTCAACTCCATTTCTCATCAATACTAGTGAAACCATAAGCTCTATCCGATCTTATGAGAGCCCTTTACTGCCACATTAAAGTTGGAAGTTGACTACCACCACAAAGAACAAAGAGCGCTCCTAGCCCAACAAACATTAATGGAGCAAAGTTGGAAGGGATGGTTGCAAAAACCCTACAATACCTTCTGCAAGGTCAAGTTATGATAGAAAATAGGAAGGGGGGATTTATGTTAATATCATTACTTTGGCCTCCACGTTTTTCTCCTCAACAAAGTTTATGGCCATATCAAGAGGAACGCTATTGGAAAAAAGCTAACCCATGAAAATCTAGCTTGACCCAATAGTGTACAACAATATAGCAACTATACACATACTAAAAAACTAACCATACAATTTGTTTTAAAAAAACAAAAAGATGATGAGAAGGAGCACGCATCAAATAGAAGAATGAAATATGACTCTCTTGTTGTAACTACAAGCCGTGAGCATGGACTTTTCGTGGGCCAAAACGAGTGACCCTATCCTAGATCCGGATTGCCAAGAAGGGTACTATTGAGGGCAGCTAAGTTTTCCTCCTTTCCATACCCACTCATGCTATTTTTATGCACCACTCTAGGGGAGAGATGTTGCGGAGCCACCTTTGTGGACCTGTTCTACCTACAATTACATCCCCTTGCACCATGCTTATGTTGGCAGTGTAGAACTTATTTTAGGTGCTACGGAACTTATTTTAGGTGCTACGGGATAGGAGAGACACCACAACGACACGATCATGATAGTGTTTATTACCTCATGGGAGGACCTTAGCAAGATAGAACTACACAAGAACAACTTGTAGAGTAGTGGGAGGAGGGCAAGAACTTATGGACTTACACCATTAGATATGGCATATTTGTTTCCACTTCCTTATTTCTTCTTAGTGGGTGATTTCCTAGACAGCTTAGCTCACGGTAGCTACTTAGCTAACTTACCTATAGTACCCATGCCCTATCATAGTGAGGAGGCACTCAGACCATTACCTAGTAGACCAGAGGACGCATATATATATATATATATATATACACACACACACACACACACACACACATATACATATACATATACATATATATACATATACATATACATATATATACATACATATATACATATACACATATATGTATATACATATATACACATATATACATATATACACATATACATATATACATATATACACATATATACATATACATATATACACATATATACATATATACATATATACACATCTATACATATATATATATATATATATACATATACATATATACACATATATACATATATATGTACATATATACATATATACATATATACATATATATATATATATATATACATATATATATATATATATATATATATATATACACACATATACACATATACATACATACATACATACATATATATATATATATACATACATACATACATACATACATACATACATACATACATATATATATATATATATATATATATATATATATGGAGCACACCCGAATGAGGGGGAAAGTCAAAATGATGAAGAATTGGAGCATGCTTATGAACTATGGTTATCTAATGATGAGCTTGCTAGATATTATGATTTATAGGTTATTGAGGTGCCATCATGAAGACCAGATCCAGAATTACAACATGCGGTGGATGTGCAACCTCGATATTGGCAGGATCTTCCTCATTGCCCATGTGTATTCTAGCCCATCCTCACCTTTTGTTTACTATTTGTGATTCTCCATTTACTGTTTGTCTGAGTGCTTGCATGCATTGCTAGGTATCTGGTCTATCAATTTTCTAGTTATTACTTGGTAACATTTAGGCTTTGGTCCTAGTCCAATCTTCCCTAAGATCGACCTTAGAGTATGTCAAAAGTTCTCCATCTTCCTTAATGTGCCCTCTTTAGTTAGAATAGTCTTTTAGGTGAATTGTGAAAGTGACACTAGTTTCTTTATAATTAAACAACAACAACAACAAAAATAAAATAAAAACCCACAAGACGATAACCATTGGTGTGAGTGATGGTTGGCCAAGAGAACACTAGATTTCATGAGACATTAAATTATCACTAGCACCAATATTGACTAGGGCTAGTTTCTATTCAAAGCCATTCTCTCGATGGTTATGCCTAATGAACAAATCTTCATGGAGATTTATCCCATTAAGATCTAGTATCACTTTGTGCATAATCTCATTATGAATGGAGAGGTTGATATTTCCTACTAACTAATAATGGAGAATTGTGTGGAGAATTGTGTGGATACCTTCACGATAGGCTATTGGGTGAGATCTACTACAATAGCATATTCATCAACTCAACACTAAACGCAAAGAGGTAATTGAACTTTGGATGGACAATAAGGGGTAATTTATCATCATTGACTTAACATTTAACCATGAGGCAGTTCACCTTTTGATGAGGAAGCTCCACCTAGCTCATATTCTTTAAGGGGTAATTTATCATCATTGACTTAACATTTAACCATGAGGCAATTCACCTTTTGATGAGGAAGACTTGAAAATCAAAGCTTCACCTAGCTCATATTTGTAGGCCTTCTTTATGAACACCAAGTTGGAGGTACAAATCTTGCGTTGATAGTGGGGATTGCAAGATGGGAAAAGGGATGCCAAGTACTTCCACATGCAAAGGCAATGTGGAAGATAAAGGGGTATATATAGTCCAAAGGGACTACTCCTACAAGTTTGTCATTTTGGAGGGCTGGCTAGGCAAAGTGGGGACCTGCCTTAGCATGCGAGAGCCTCCGCAAACCCTTGCAGATGTTTGTGTCCCCAGAGGTGGTAACCCCCCCCTCACGGGAAGGGACACGCTAGGCACATGTCGTCTAGTGTGATACCATGACACACCATGGGTGGCATGGCAACTCTTGGTTTCCAAGATGGTATCAGATCCCCTCTTCATGGTCCCAGGCCACTTCTTTCTGTGCTCGATTGGTGTTGGAGATGCAAATCTCGCACGGGTAGTGGGGATTGCAAGATGGGAAAAGGGAGGGGGTGTTGGAGGTGAAAATCTCACATGGGTAGATGGAAAAAGGGATGCCAAGTAATCCCACATGCAAAGGCAATGTTGACAAAGGGACCCCACTCCCCCAAGCTTGTCTTTTGTGGAAGACTGGAGGGTTGGTTAGGCAAAGTGTGGGGACCTACCTTAGCATGCGAGAGCCTCCACAAGCCCATGCGGATGTGTGTGACTCGAAGGGTGCTAGTAGTAGCGGCTCTCGCAGAAGGGGCACGCTGGGCAAATATGTTAGCTAGCCCGTCTATGGCATTCATGGTGTGGTATCATAACACACCATGGGCGGCATGGCTACTCTTGGTTTCCAAGACACTAGCCATGTATGATTAAGTACCTAGGATATCTACTAGGTCTCATCTTAGACATTGGATGGTTATGGAAAAATGGTTAGAAGTAGGGTAGATACATTTGGTACACTACTAAATAATGTTCACATATTGAGTCTCACAATAGACTAAGAGTTGTGACACCTCGTTTTCAAGTTGCAAGGCCCAAATAAACAAGTAGGTGAAACCAAATGGGCTTGCAAGATCCACTCTAACCTATGAATATGGCCATATGGCAAGTGGTTTGACCAGATAGGTCAATTTAGTCTTGGTCTCCGTTCTTATGATGAGCACATGGGTAGGAAGTAGATGCAATTATCGTAATCAATAGTCATAAGTAATGTCAATCTTATCCTTCATTTGTGTTTATTTGAAGTGTTATGTGTGATTTAGTTATACTCGTGGGAGTTCTTGTGTTTGTATGTGCACTTCAATCTCTAATATCTTACACTAGTCAAATGGAATGCAAATACAAAAGGTTGGTGGATCCTTTTGAAGTTAATAGAATTAAATTCAAAAGGTGGGTGGATCCTTTTGAATTTAATAGATTTAGCCTAGTTTCCATCAACTTCCTCAAGTCCACTCACACTATTTTATTTGGACCTATTCTTGATCCTCCAGTCAATAGGTTAGAGTTAATTGTTGAGGGGTCTTTAAATGGCTTCTATTATCTAGTTTGGGTCATTTATGCTTAAAAGGTGCTCTTTGCAAAAGATGAAAGGACCGAGACCCTAAAAAGACGCTATCTTTTATAAGGTAGATCATCGATTAACTAAGTTTTAAAACATGTTTATATTTTTTATTAGCAACAATGGCTATCCAACCCAGTCACTTGAACTCATTTTATGGCAGGAATCAAATTTACATGATACAAATTAGCCTTAGGGCTTCTAGTGTGTGCTTGTGTTTGCTTGTCTTCCATTGCATTCCAATCTTTGGTGCAATTAAACATAATTAAGAGAAGAGGAAGGAGAGAAACGTGACTGGGTCCCCACTAACACCCCCACCTTGCATGCTAGATATGTGCTGAAGTACAATGCTACAATCAATGATGTTCCAGGCTGAACAGAAGAAGGCATGGTTGTGCTCACCTGAGCTAGTCTTATGCATAAGCAGACTGCTTGTTGAGTTGGGAAAGATGCTAGAAAAGGAATGCTTGCTCCAGTCTAGGCATTTTTGCTCTAAGATAGCCGAGTATGCTTGTACTTAAATATATAAAGACAGGCGAGTAGGAGGGCCTTTAAACAGGGCACATTGCTGCCCCTTATTTGGGTCAGCCTCCTCGACCAGCCCACAACAGGCCGCCTTGCAACTGCTCCTTGGCTACTCAACGTGCCCTCACCAGCACTTGACCTAAACCCAACCTGTACACCCTATCCTTACTGTTCTACAACCAACCACGTGCCCTACCCATGTCGTTGGGCTTTTGTCTTGATGCAAACACATCAACCTGATGTGCCCATGACGCACCCTAAACTGTGATTTTTAGATTGTCAAATGGCTCATGGGTCCTATGAGTTGTTCACACCAATGTCTACCGCCAAATGGACGCACATACAACACACCAATGTCTACCGCCAAATGGACGCACATACAACTTACAATCCAAATAGGTTGCATTTGTGTGCAAAACAATGCTCTGGCTGTTTGTTTTAAAATCTAAACCTAATAGCTACTGGCAGCTCGTCCCTGGCTATTTGTTCTAAAACCTAAACCTACTGGCTACTGGCAACTCATCCCTGGCTATTTGTTCTAAAACCTAAACCTAATGACTACTGGCAACTCGTCCCTGGACTAGGACTCACAAAATGCACAAGCTCATCAATAAGCCCAAGTGCACTTCTAGAGGAGTATGGACACATGGCACCCTAGTGAAGTGGGTGTGCATGGGACGCTCTGGGTCTTTTGTATAACTCCAGTAAGAAAATAGTAGCCCTATTTGCTTTGTTATATGCTATAGATTGGCATTATTCGGTGATCTTGTGCTTGAGATGCTAAGTTTTTTCTTTTTCTTTTTCAGTTAGGTTTATCCTCACTATATTATGTAGTCACCTCATGGATGTATTATAACAAATCAAGGAAAAGAATTCAAAACTAGCCAAGACTAGGACAGCTTGCAATTACGGCAAGTGGGAAGTTTATGGAGGGTTTCCATAAAACCAAACCAAAACCCAAAATAAAACCAGGCTGCTTTTAGTTGAGGTGAATGTAGCTAATGCTTGGCATCGTAGCTCTATCAACTGATTGGTAGATTTTTTTTTTTCCATTCTTTGGGTGTGTTCTTTTACTAGACCATTAATTGGTTTGAAACCTTCATGGTCTTCATGTTATGTATTTGCGCTCTCTCTCTCTCTCTCTCTCTCTCTGCCTTAACCAAATCAAAACAATATTTGTGATAGGCTTGCTGGGATTAACATATACATAGATTGTCACATATAAAAATAAATGGCAATGCAGAATAAATTCTGATTCCTAGGCTTCCACAAAGTTCCTTAAAAAGGGCTTCTTACAAAGATAACGAGGGCACCAAGGTGACATCACAAAGTTTTAAAAAAAGCGTAAGCCCACACCTGCACATTATAGTGGCGGTCCAGAGGATTCATTTGAATCAGCTGGTTCTTTTCTAGAAACCCGTTTGAGCAGGTCCTGTATCTTACACATCATTAGCATCTGAGACGCCTCTGGCTGTAGCCGAGAATGCTCCTGAAGTTGGATCTTTTCAAAAAGAGCACGCCGCTCAGCCTCTACTTCATTAAGGCGCAATTTGAGGTACCTGGAATACTCTTCCTCAGCCTTTTCAGACTTGTCTGCCACAAGACGTTGTAAACTTTCTGCCTCACGGCGGGCATCATCTGCACGTGTTTGAAACATGTCAGCTTCCGCCACCTTTAGCCTAACTATCATCTCAAGCTCCTCAATCTCTTGTTTCCGCCTCTGCCTTTCAAGCTGCAGCTCTTGCAATTCTCGCTTCTTTTCCTCCAGCTCTTTGTCGCATGCTTCTAAGGTAGCACTAGCTCTTTTCAGAGCTTGGACCTTCTCTTCTGCAACTGTCTCCATTTTGGTGACGGCTTCATGGACGACTTCAGCGATACGAGTACATGCTTCACGAGGTTCAATCACTTTTGCATGGTCACCTTCATACTCTTTCGTATCATCTGCTTCCAATTCTGCCATCACAATTCGTTACTGATTAGCTCTCTCTCTCTCTCTCTCTCTCTCTCCCCAATACACACACACACACACACACACACACACACACACACACGTACGCACATATCGTGGAGGCACATGAGCAAAGGATTTATGGGTACATTTAGCCCTTACAGACATACCAAGGTTCTGAAGAAACCATGCTACTCCATTTTACTTTGTACCAGGTCCAGAGACTCAGCAACAGATTGATGGTTACACCTGAAAGGTATTCTTGGCTCCATGGAGTCTGGACGCATTCTAGGACTTCTAACGATGCCTTGGGCGTGTGTATCTGGTATATGTTTACACAGGCAGCTATGCGGCCCAAAAAAAAAAAGAAAAAAAAAAAGAGTGCTCTCTTGATGCTTCCACATGTCATGCCTAAAATAGGAAAAGCTCTCCTTTTCCTAGCAACAATAGCTCAACGCTATGTTCACTATTATTTTCCCAATTTATGAGCCAGCTTTTTTCTTCCTTGATGAATACATCCATTATGCCATGAGGAGTACCAAAAATAGATAACACATTAGCACAGAAGGGTGGACAAACCCTAATTAAATAACAGAGAAATCACAAAGAAGGTTATGGCTTGGCAACGGTAGGGATCTCCACATCCTTTCCCGGTGTCCAAGTCATAATAGGAAGATATGTTCTCGAGACCCTGAGAAACCCTAACATGTTCTGTTGACATACAAGTTTTCAGTTTTATGCTTGAAATTGTGGTTGTTTAAAGGAAAACAAAGGCTTTTGGGGATTGAATAGTTTCCCACCAAGACGTCGTATTTGACAGATTTGAAGGCCAGATTGTGAGCTGCCCTTACTCCACCATGCTTATACATGATTGGCAAATGCTCATTTGTTATCTTTCTCGGTCGGGCAAACCTCCAGATAGAGGCAACTCTTTGTGAAAAGAAAGTATGCATTGGAGCAGGGCTTTTCAGCACTCTTGGTTGCACTACAACCCAAAAAAGCATTCTTCCTTTCCAGCTGTGGCGTACGCTTAGTTGATGATGTTGTTGATGATCGAGGCAATACATTTTCCTTTCAACAGGCTGTCAGAAGATGCGATCTGGGTATGCATCATAGGCATGTACGCCATGATGCAAGATTTTCAGCCGGTGCCTCCACTTGAGGAGGAAAAAAGATTGAGAGACTGGAAATTTGATAGGCAGCTTCCAGGTTGCTCTCCTTTCTCTTTCCATCACCTCACGGCAACTAGAGCTTATAAAATTCTGCTCCCTCCACCTTGGATACAGACACATGCAAATCAGTTGTGGCATGTAAAAGCTGACCTCCTTATGGAGACTCACGAGGTTAAAGTTGATACTCCTATCGATGTCCATCGGACATCCCCATATTGATGCCCATCGTGATGTGAAAGCTGACGTCCTAATGGAGACTCACAAGGTTAAAGTTTGATACTCCTATCGATGTCCATCCCCATATTGATACCTATCGTGATGTGAAAGTTGATAACCATGTGGATACCCATGGGGGTATGAAAGTTGATCCCCATGCAGTGAGAGCTGATCCTCATGTGAATGTTAAAATTGATCCCCATATGGATCAATAAAGGGGATGTAAAAATTTAAAATTTGAGCCTTATGTGGCCGTGAAAGTTGATGCCCATGTGGATACCTATCATGACGTGAAAGTTTATGCCCATATACATACCCATCAGGAAACATCATCTGAATATGGCTTTGCATGTCACATGCGGAAGCTTAATGGAACCTTTTTACTCACAAAACTGAGATAGGTGGAGTGTAGAGAGAGAGAGAGAGAGAGAAAGAAAGCTGTATTAACGTCTACTGGAGGCCGAACTCAACCTATGAGACAAATCAATGTACCAACTGTCAATGTCTTCTGGATGTCCAGAAAAAAAAGGACAAAATGAACATGAAATAAACTATGAAAGTACTGAGCTAGTGGGGGGGTGTGATGGATGGAGCACTACTGCTAGAGGCTCAGTATGCAACCTATATGTGTAGGGTATACAAGAATGCAATGCAGATCTGTCTAGCTCCAATTGGGCCCCAATAACCCTCATAAGGGCCCCCACCATTTGGTGTATTTGCTTTTATTGCTGAATAGACTGACTGTAGGACTGTAAATCCCTGCTGTGGACTGACCTTAAGGACTTGCAGGTGCCCAGGGCAGATGATGAGCTGGCTGGCCTGTGCACACAGGTGGACAACTCGTGGTTGCTGTGTTTTTCTCCACAGTGCTGTGTAGACTTGTTTTTCTGCTGGCCTGATGTTGCTGCACGTTCACTTCAGAGGGCTGCAGATGCATGCATTTTGCATCAACGCACAGGAGTAGCAGAAGGGGAACCTCTGGCTGCTTGTGCTTAGGGCTGAAAGCTGCTCCAGACAGTGTGTTCAACCACCAAGGTGTGCAAGAATGGTGAGCTCCCTGAATAGGCTGATGTGCATGCTTCATATAGGGTTAGGATATGCTGGCCAACTGGGCCTGTAGGGCTGGCCGACTTGTCCAGGAAAAATCACCTAAAAAGGTGAGCACCTGTAGATTTAGCCTTGCGCACCTTTCCTAGCCATGCTGTTGCACCCATAGATCTCCTAAACACTGGACAAACAGGATTAGTTTCCAAATTAGGGATCGTGTAGAGTAGCTCATCACCCAACCCTAAGTATGCATCGACAGACCACCCCTGAGCACAAGGGCTAAGGCCCAGAGTGGACTGTGTCCCAAGCCTAGACACAGGAGACTATCATCCAACACCACGGTAGGATACAATAGTCCACTCAATCGACTCACCCCACTTATATAGCCACTATAGACCTATATGGGGTAACTCTAATTCACAACCTAGCCCATGTAATCAGCTTGTTCCACTAGTCTCCAAGGTCTCCTAACCCAAGATTAGGCCGGCTAACCATGCGGTTAGCATCAGGCACGTAACACATGGACGAAACACATGGCCCCCATTTGGGGTGGCCCAAAGGGTTGCCCAAAGACCTTCTATGCCTATTATACAAGGGTCGAGAAGCAGCCCAAGACTAAGAGTGTTGATCCAAGTGAAGGAGAGCTCCAGGCTTCCAAGGCAAGGGAGCTACAAGGTGAAACTATCACAATTGAGGAGACTCGGGCAGATGTTTCATTGCCCGGGTTGCCAACACTCACACCCAAACACGAACTTGAAAGAACCGGCGAATTCCTAAGCAGGTAGACCTCTCCGAATCCCAAGAAGAGGATGATGAGTTCAGCCTATCAGTTTCCGCGGAACTTCTGAATGAATGGGAGAGATAATTAGGGTTAGGTTTTCATGTGGGAGACATACACACAGAGAAGCAAGGGAGAGAGAGAGAGAGAGAGTTGTGGGGATAAGTCAACTCATCAAGATGAGAGTGTGTGACTCCCTAACACATAGTGCACTTAGTACATTAAAAGTACTAAGTGTACTATGTACTATAACTTATGGGCTTGTACACACTATAAGGGTGGGCATAGTGCCTTTACCCCAACAACCTCCCACTTAAAGGCAAAGTGCCCTTAAATGAAGGAAAAGAAAAAATCAGCATGTACATGATAATATACAAGGCCATATCAAGGCTGAAACTGGCCTCATCCAAGTGTCTGCAATGAGCAAACCGCTCCGGAGGCAAACTCTTTGTCAACAGATCAGACGGGTTGTCATCCGTATGAATCTTAACAAGCTGAATTTGCTTGTTCTCTATCACCTCTCTGATGAAGTGATACTTCACATCCACATGCTTCGTCTTTGCATGAAAGACAGGGTTCTTTGCCAACCGGATGGCACTCTGACTGTCACAATGCAACAATGGAATATCCCCTGTATAACCCAAATCAACCACTAACCAAGATAGCCATAATGCCTCCTTGCAAGCCTCTCTGGCTGCAATATACTCGGCCTCTGTAGTAGATAAGGCTGTGCACTTCTGCATCCTGGATATCCATGACACAGCACCTCCTGTGAATGTAAACACATAACCGGTAGTAGACTTCCGGTTATCTGGATGACCGGCATAATCCGAATCCGTGTAACCATGCACTAATGCATCCTGTTTGCCAAAACAAATGCACATATCCTGTGTGCTCTTCAGGTATCTCATGACACCTTTCACTGCTTCCCAATGCTTCTTGCCAGGGTTGGCCATGTATCTAGAAACCACTCCCACTGCAAATGCAATGTCCGGCCTAGTAGCAACCATGGCATACATGAGACTGCCACAAGCTGAAGCATACGGAATCTTGGCCATATCAGCCCTGCCACTATCCGACTGTGGGCTGTCCATAGCGTTTCGCATATGGAGGCAAAGGAGTACTAGTCTTCTTCCCCCCGTCCATATTGAACCTCTGTAAAACTTTGCCAATGTATTCCTTCTGAGACAAATACAACACATGCTGATTTCTGTCCCGAAGTATCCGCATACCCAAAATGTGATTTGCATCACCCAAATCCTTCATATCAAAGGTTTGATGCAGCCTCTTCTTCAAGACATCCATCTCTTTACGAGATTTCCCGGCAATCAACATATCATCAACATACAAGATGAGGATCAATAGACTGCCATCCAAAGCTTTCTTGGTGTATAAGCAGTGATCTATGTCACTTCTCCTGAAATTCTGGGATTTCATGAATGTATCAAATTTATGATACCATTCCCTTGGTGCCTGTTTGAGCCCATAAAGACTCTTTTTCAGCTTGCATACAAGCTTCTCCTTTCCATTTACTGCATAACCCTCTGGCTATTGCATATATATCTCCTCATGGAGATCACCGTGAAGAAAAGCAGTCTTCACATCCATCTGAATCAAGTCCAGATCATCATGAGCAACCAAAGCTAACACAGCTCTAAGTGTGGTCATTTTGACCACTGGAGAGAAGATCTCATCAAAGTCCACACCATATTCCTGCTTGAAGCCCTTAGCCACTAATCTGGCTTTGTATCTTGGCTTTGCATCTGGTGCAACTTTGAGCCTGTAAACCCACTTGCATGGCAAAACCTTCTTGCCTGCAGGTAAATGCACCAACTTCCATGTTCCATTTTTGTGCAGAGAATCCATCTCTGACTTCATGGCACGCTCCCAAAGAGCCTTGTCTGCCCTCTGTAAAGCCTCCTTATAACATGAGGGCTCCCCACAGTCAGTAAGCATCAAGTAGTCAACCCCTGGAACAAACCTGTCAGGGGCTCTGGAGGGTCTAGTGGACCTCCGTACCCAATGACCATCATTTGCAGGTTGCTGTCCAGCCTGCATATCACCCATTGCTGGCTCCTGTTCCATGCCATAAGGCTGAAATATCATGCCCGGTATCTCCTCTAACTGTGGTATATCCATAGGGATATCTTCTGCCATCTCTGGCTGTCCATTTGGACCATTTTCAGCACCATTTAAGGGCTGGTTTTGCTGCTGTAATGGCTGATTTACAGCCCTTGGTTGTTGTCCATGATGTCCATCATCATCAAAGATGACTCTGCCAGGCTCTTGTTGCCTTGCAGGCTCCTTATACATGCATGTTTCATCAAAAATGACATCATTGCTGCGTATAATCTTTCTATTCACGGGATCCCAAAGTCTATACCCCATTTCACCTCTGTCACCATATCCTAGGAATATGCATTTGTGAGACTTAGGATCAAGTTTGGTGCGCATTTCCCTGCGTATGTGCATGTACGCAACGCAACCAAACACTCTCAAGTGCTTGTATGACGGAGGCTTCCCTGTCCATACTTCCTCTGGCACTTTCCCACCAAGCCTCGTGTTAGGTGACCTGTTTATAAGATGAACGGCTGTCATAACAGCTTCAGCCCAAAAACCATGAGGTAACGCAGCATGTGACAACATAGAACGGACCTTCTCCTGAATGGTCCTGTTCATCCTCTCTGCTGTCCCGTTTTGTGGAGGATCATAAGGAGTAGAGAGCTCCCTCTTGATGCCTTTAGCATCACAAAAGTCCTGAAACTGTTTCGACATATACTCTCCACCATTGTCGGAACGCAAAGCCTTCAGTGTTTTGCCAACACTGAGAATGTATCACTCTTCAAACGAAGAGGATAAACCCACACCTTGCGTGTTGCATCATCAATAAAAGACACAAAATATTTTGCCCCTCCCAAAGAAAGCTGAGGCATCTCACATACATCTGTATGCACAAGCTCTAACTGAGCATCTTTCTGTCCAAGAGCTTTCTTGTGGGGGCACTGGAGTTGCCTGCCATATATACAATGCTCACAAAACTGAAAACTTGAAAACTTTAGAGAAGGCAAGTAACCCAAACGAGACAATTGCTCCATTCCTTTGACACTCATGTGTCCCAACCGGCTATGCCACATAGAGATTTCCAACAGCTCGGTTGCATTTACATTAGCATGGTGACAAACCTGCATGCATGAAGTAAAGAGTGTCCACCTTAGAGCCTCTGGCAACAACCAGTGAGCCCTTACTAATTTTCCACTTTCCACGACCAAATGTGGTAACATAATCAGCATCATCAAGCTGTCCAGTAGAAAGCAGATTCTTCTTGATCTCAGGCACATGCCTGACATCATGGAGCATAAGCTGTGAGCCATCTGAAAACACAAGCCTCACATCACCTCTGCCAAGAATCTTGCATGCATGGTTATCACCCAAATAAACTACTCCTTCATTGCCAGCAGTATACCTGACAAACAAGTCTCTGCAACTTGTGACATGAAAGGAGGCACCTGAATCAATGATCCATGAGTGCATACCATGACCATCTCCTGTAAGAAGTGAACGGGCATCAAGTGAAGACGTGAATAGGACCTCATCCTCACTGTCACCTGCATGTGACACATTGATTTCTTCAATCTTGACTCCACTTTTGCCCTTTGGCTTTACATCTTTGGCTTCATCTTTGTCTGTCTTTACCTTTTCCCTTTTCCTTTTGATCATTTTTCCATTTGTAGCATTGCTTTTTGATGTGTCCCTTTTTGCCACAATAATGGCATTCCAAGTCCTTTTTGGAGCGAGACTTGCTCCTTCCCCGTTCTTGGCTTTTACCCCTTTGCTGGGATCTCCCACGTGCATTCATTACATTGGACTTTCCAACAGAGTTGTTTTTCCTATTCATCTCCTCTTGAAGGAGAGCACCCTCAACATCTGCATATGACAGCATAGCATTCGAATTGCTAGTGGCTGTCCTGAATGTGTCCCAACTCTCTGGCAAAGTGCATAAGAGAAAGGTGGCTTTGAACTCATCGTCCATTGCCAACTTTTGATTTATAACTTGGCTGACAATACCATTAAACTCATTTAGATGGGCTGTCATAGACGCCCCTTCCTTCATCTGAAGACCTATGAGTTTCTTCAACCAATACACTTTGCTTGAGGCACTTTGCTGGGCATACAAGTCCTGCAATCTCTGCCACATTCCCCAAGCTGTCTTCTCTTCACGAATGCTAAAAAGTAAAGAGTCTGACACAGACAACATGATAGTAGATCTTGCCAGCTCATCCATATCTTCCACTCTTCAGCAGTAAGAGAAGCGGGCTTTACACCCCTTTCTTTGATAGGCTTGTGTTGCTTCTTCTGAAGCAACACATTATAGCACTGGGTTTGCCAAATATCATAGTTATGTGAGCCTTCAAGCTTCTTGATGTGAAGCAATGAAGAGCTCTCACCTGTGGTTGCCATAGCAATATGCAACCTGTCAATGCCTGACTCCCTGCAAAATGTGCAAACACTGCACCAAAAGCACACAAAGTGCTCACAGTTGTTCTCCCAAGCTTTATCTCCCACTGCGGAAGCACAAATGCAACTTTTCTCTCACTGTATGTGATGAAATCACCAAAATCTGGTTGCTGCAGATTTAGGACAGCACCTTAAATGTGCTCTGTTCCCCTTCCAAAGTACTGTACAGCAGTACTCAGTGCTCACCAATGATGTACCAAACCTGTACCGGCAAGTACAGTAGCTGAAATTGAGCCTTTTCCTCACTCAAATCAGCATATCAGCCATGCCAAAACTTGCACAAAGCTGTGCCAAATCTGTACCAACAGGTACAGTAGCAATAAATGCTCTCTTGGCTGTCCAAATGAGTGAAAATCAGACTTTTACAGTCCCGAACACTGCATACAACAGTCCCAAACAGAAATTGGGCAAAAGCCCCTTGACTGCAAGCTGATTTCTGAGGATTCAAGGCATAAAAGTCTTGCTTGCTGTTTTGCCAAGCTCAACAAGCATAAAATCTTGAAAAGCCCCTTGATTTAAGATCAATTTCTAATCATACATGGTACATTGACGCACATGAAGGCATCCAAAGTCTTCGCGATGCTTCCCCCTGGCCACATATACATCCAATACATGAAAGCCCCTTGATTTACAGGCACATTGAGTGCTTGACAGGCATCAACACATTGCCCAAAGCATCAACTGCGAGTGCCTGCATGCAAATCAACTTAATCGGCACAAAAGCCCCTTGATTTGCACTGCAATTTGCTGCAATTTTGCCCGAATGTGCGATTTCTCACATCATACAGCATGTATGAGTGCTTAATTGCACAATTACATCAAAAGCCCCAAATTTTGACATCCAATTTCCTGCAAATTGATCCTGATTGTGACCAATGTCACCCAATTTTGCCAATTTTGCTCAAAAATTGAGCAATTCGGCACCTGACCTGCTCAATTGATGATTGTACCTGCTCAATTGCAAATCCCAAGAAAAATTGAAGCAAAATACCTTGTAATTTTCTGATTTTTTGTTTTTGTTGCAGAAAAAGGGGGTGATGATGCTGCTGCTGTGCAGGTGGGCAATTGAAGGAGCTGCTTCAGTCTCCTTGTTACAGTGGCTTAGCGTACGACTGTGTGAAGCAATTCCCTTCCTTGCAGCCCCCTTTGTGGTACGCTGTTGCTACTGTAACCGGCCCGCGTGACACTGCGTACAATTCGTTGGCTGCCCATACACTTACGTGGAGCGAACGAATTTGCCTGAGGAGAGCTTTTCGCCTTGGTGAAGGTGACGTGGAGCGAAAGAATTTGCCCAGGGCCCGCGAGTCGGCGACGCACGGCGGACTTGGAATGTTGCGAACCTGCAGCACGGCGCCCGAAGGCGATCTCGTCTAGACTTTGGCCGGGACCGCCTGACCGCTTGTAACGGCCGCCCGATTGGACGAAGGCCGGGCAGGGGCGGTAGGCTTTGATTGGCCACCACTCGAATCCAGGTACCACGCCGATGCCCCCTTGGATTTGCCCTTCCCAGTTGCACCCGTTCTCCACCTCCGCCCCCCCGCAAGCTTCTGGCTACCTGCGACTAGTTCAACACGCAGCAAAGCAGCTGCTGGAGAGTCGAGCTGGTACGCTCCCTTGCACAAAGCCAGTGATTCATGAGCGAGTGGGCTAATGGCAAAGCTCCACGAAGAAGCCAGCGATGCAGCACTTGAGAACAAAAAACCCTAAACCAGGGCTCTGATACCAGTTGAATGGGAGAGATAATTAGGGTTAGGTTTTCATGTGGGAGACATACACACAGAGAAGCAAGGGGGAGACAGAGAGAGAGAGAGAGTTGTGGGGATAAGTCAACTCATCAAGATGAGAGTGTGTGACTCCCCTATCACACATGTATATTGCACTAGTACACATAGTGCACTTAGTACATTAAAAGTACTAAGTGTACTATGTACTATAACTTATGGGCTTGTACACACCATAAGGGTGGGCATAGTGCCTTTACCCCAACACTGAAGAGTCTCTCCAAGTCCGATGTCACATGCATCCCACACTTGGATGTCATGCACATAATAACCAACTCACATGCAAGGCCCTAAGGCCGAACACCAGGCATTTTGTGAGCCCGTGTCTAGGGACGAGTCGCAAGTGTATCACCAAGAGGTAATCACAGTCAATGTCGTACACGTCCCGCACACATCAATAACGTGCCAGTCCCACACACATTGTAACCCTCTTGTATGTCATTATACATCATGTCATCCTCGGCACTTATTAGGCCACTAGGGAGGGGGCACTCATCATGTCATCCTCGGCACTTATTAGGCCACTAGGGAGGGGGTACTCATCATGAGGTCATCTTGCTTGTTTAGGGGTCTGCCCAGTCCAACCCCACCCAAGATCTCCTAAACACAAGCTAAATTCATGATTAGTCCTACCTAAATATAAGCTCAAGCCTACATCAGTAGACCACCCCCGCACCTAAGGGCTAAGGCTCCAGTCACAAATCCATGCCAATCAACCCTCGTGTCCCATACCACCGGCGCTTGCCGGCTAAGGCCTTCAGCAAGCTATTTGCATCACGCTATTTGCATCACGCTATGGACAAGCAGGCGTAGTTCTCATTTATGGCCCAAATACTAGACCACAATACACAATAATCACTCCTCTCCCACTTATATAGTTGATCCTATAGCTATAAATAGCCAGAACCTATGGGATTATGAATATATGAACCTTAACCTCTAGAATCAGCTCGCATGCCTAATCCCATATTAGGTTAACTCATCCAAGGTTAGCATCAAGTACATAGCATATTCCCCTCCTTAGAATATTACATTCTCGTAAATCAATGTGGAGAATCTATGTTTCAAACTAGCTCACCAGTGTTGCCTTACTCTGCTTGTCAACTGACATTTGATGTCCGACTGTGCCCTACATTCTCATAAGTGTCACATTCTCCACTACTTGCATCGCAGTTGTCCTCAGTTGCATGGCCTCTTGATAAGCTCTCAACAACGAGCAAGACTCGTCCATGAATTGATAGTCCTCAAACCAAACTGCCTACTGGATTGTAGCCCTTGAACTTGAGGAGATACTAGAGTTTCTTTCGACGTGTCACGGGAATGCCACTTATACTAGAGCAAAACAACTTGCTCCAATACTCTGTAATTCTCCATTATCCACCAACTTGGGTTCATCATCATCTTGCAGAGCGTTTAGCTCTGGCTCATATATACTCTGCAAGGTTGCTCGAATGAAACACTGGATGCATCCTCCAATGCCTTGGTAGCTCCAACTTGAAGACTACATCACTGAGCTTCTTGATAATCTTGAATGGGCCATTCTTCTTTGGAGCTAGTTTGAACTGTTTGAGCCTCTGCTTCAAGATCTTCAAATACTCCTTTGAGGATACTATCCTGACCATGTTTGTCAAAGTTGCGGACTTACTTTGTCTGCACCTTCTGTATTTCTTCCCAAACTTGTCCCAATAGTTGGTCCAAATCCTCAACCACCTAGTCTACACCATAGTTCCCTGTGCAAGTTTCGAGAACCTAAGTCATTGGGTTAATAACCGGACGATCATATACCACATCAAAGGGAGTCTTCTTGGTCGATGCATGCATTGTATCATTGAGGGTATGCTCCACCAATGGCAAGAACTCCTCCCAAAGAGTTTGATGCTTCTAATTATTTCTTTAGAGAGAATAACTGTGGACTGTAGATAAGCCAAACGCAAGATCTCGGAGGATCGGAGAGTGGCTGATCTGTACACTGCTGTAGAAACACCTCGATGACTTGATCTCGAGCCTATGCACTCTTCCCAAGGGCATGAGGAAGGGCTGCACACCTGATGCTGAGAGAAGAAGAAGGTGGACTGTTCTACACTATGTTAGAATGCTGAAAACACTTATGAATGCTGTGTTACCTTCACCAGATGACTGCTGCATGTATGGATGATGCACAGAAGGCTGGACACTGATGCAAACTGCAGATTCAGGGTTGGAAACTGCTGTGGACTGTTGATTCAGGGCTGGAAACTGCTGTGGACAGAAACGCACGTCTGTAGGGGTGTTGATGGACTGAAACGCAGAGGTTTTGGGGCTGCTGAACAGAAACTGCAGGGTACTGATGCTGCTGGACAGAAACGCAGAGGTATTCTGCTGCTCGACAGAAAACGCAGGCTGGCTGCAGGCTGAATGCTGGCGTTGAACTGAGGCCTGACAGAATGCTGAGTTAGAGACTGTAGAGGACTGAATCAGGGCTGCTTTGGTGCTGACAACAGGCTGATTGGAGGCTGATAGCAGGCGCCTAGGGCTGTATGAAGCAAGGGTTCTCAAGACTGGAGAAGCAAGCTTATGAGCTCCAAGGGCTGGATTAGTCTAGGGCTGAAGGCAAGAATGCTCCTAGGGCTGAGGAGAAGAGCTCTTAGCACAATGAAGACTGAATGAGAAAATAGGCTCTATGCAAGCCTATTTATACTAACTGGAGGTTGGTCATTTAATAAAGTTTATATTTATAAATGCCCAATAATGCAAATAATGCTAAATAAATACTAATAAATATGGAAAAAATACCAGATAAATCCCAGTAAATTCCCTAAGGGTTCGGGGATGTTCTAAATGATGCACAGGCATATGAATGCATATTATGCAGGATGCAGAGTGCTTTTTGATGCAAACCCTAAGGCTTCTACTGACTCTACATGCATGAATGATTCTCTCCAAGTGGGTTAAGGGACTTGACTGACTGACTGACCCGCTAAGGCTGAGGAATGACCTACGTAGCTCGTGCCTGACTTATCCTGGACTGAGGATGTACAATGGGGTCACGACATACGACAAATATCATCCTATTGGGTTCTAAAACTATACAACTGCTGCACTTCTGATGATGAGCCATCTTGTCACCATGCACTGAGTGCACAGTGCATGTGACAAAGATTCTTACCACATAAAGGTATAAAGAAGGCCTTGTTGTGCATTATCACCATCAACCTCGATGCATGTAATAGTCCCCTTTCCCTTCATGCCCTGTCCCTGTACACTTACACTGGACAACTCACCACCTCACTCCTCCTCCTCTCGCTAGAGATTGGCGCCTCATTCATGAGGGCTGTTGGGCTGCATTTTTTGCACTTTCTCCTTCCCAACTCCATTTCCAAGCTTGCTAAGGTGTTTCTCAAGCTTCCAAGAGTGTTTCCGGATGCTAATCACTCTCCTACACACTCCCAATGATTGAAATTCAGCAAAACAGCTCTCTTTCTTGCGGCAATTTTTGGTCTTTTTGCTAAAAACCCTAATTTTAGCCCTCCTCCTTTCTCAAGTTGAACCATAGGGGAAGCTTTCCCAAGGTTCCCTTCATCCTCTTGAAGACTTTTGTAGCGAAGAAATGCGACAAATCAAAGATCACTCCAACGACTTCCATCGCAAAGACTTCCGCTGTCATCGACTCTACTTGCAATTGGTAAGCTTTAATGCTTAAATATGGAAGCAGGAGGGAGGAACCAGATTACAAGATCACATACCCTGTGTAGTGTTCTCTTGTCATACGTACTCTCTTGCAGATTGTTGCTACCATGTGTTGGTGGAACAATAGAGAGCAAATGGTAGGGAACATGGACACTTGAGAGGGTAGTGTGGATTGCAAGTCTACATCGACAACCACTTGTTTGCAATACTGTATTCATATGCATTGGTATGGAAATCTGGTCAGAAATGCCCATGACACTATGTACTTGATTCTCCCAAAATCAATATACTTTATTTGAGGGAGGGGTCGGCCGTTTCGGCTCATTGTGTCTCTTGTCAATTCAGCAATTTACTTCTTGTATTTGAGTAAGTGTCCATCAAATCTTAGTGTATTTAAGTGTATTGATTAGCATTGTGTTCAACCAAGTTACAGTCGTCGCTAGTACCATTGGACTTAAGGATTCACACAACCGACCTATTGACTGTTGACTAGTGTCCAAGCACCCAACTTAAGTCTACTAAATATCTAGACATCCTATACATCATTACATCTTGCAAGTGGGTTGCATCTTGTGTGCAAGACTGGCACGACTTGACTTGACATTGACACGCAGCTATGTGGCATGTTTGGAGGAACTCTAGCTCAAGGCAAGCAAGTTCCACCATTGTTTCCGTACTAAAAAAGACGTCTTTGTGTACAGAGATCTATACACTTGCAGCCTTGTGGCCTCTTTGGTTCTTTGTGTACAGAGATCTATACACTTGCAGCCTTGTGGCCTCTTTGGTTCTTATTTTGTCGGTTTTTGTCGGTTTTTTGTCGGTTTTTGTCGGCGGGCAATTGCCTTGAGGCATGCCCTATGTTTTTGGTTGTCTTCCCTTTGTTTTTTCTCCTTTTTCTTGTGGATTTGATAAAGTATGTCCTAGTTGAGAGGTCCATATATAGTAGCATTTCAACTGGCTACCACCATCTCGACTCCATCCAGGCTACACCTTGAGGAGCATTTTTTTGTGACTCGGTACGGACCTAGGCCTCTGTACTTGAGTTTTCGTTTGCTGTTCTTGATACTCTACATGAGTACCGAGACGTGGCACCCTAGTACACGTAACACCAACGCCAAAAATTAGCACAAGCCCTTGGACCTACTACACCCTCTCTATTCCAGAGAGACAATACCCCTAAGACTCCATCAAGGTACGGCTAAGGACCATGAGGGTGCAGGCGATACAGTTAAATCTCTTCGTATAAAGTAAGAGACACCAACCTTGGCTGACGTGTTATTTTTCCCTAGACCTGATCCATTAACAATATCAAAATGGGAGATCCTATGAAGCCAAGCAACCCCCACTTTCCATTTTAAGAAGAAAATTTTAAAAAAAACTGCATGTCCATGCAGGCCACCCATCCAAAAATCCACTGGTAAGCCCGTTATTAGGGACAAGAGACTGCACCTTGAAAGAAGCGTCGCATTTCCTTGCAGGCTGTGCCATCGTCGGTGCCATCCTTCAGCCTTCCAATCAGCTCTTCTGACTTCCAAAACAATCTTCTTCCCTTGGAATCCTCACTTCCATGGAATATCCGGCGCACAGAGTCAAACTCCTTCATTAGCTCCTCCCTCTCCCAGTCACCGGCACAAGTGTAAAACACATCCTTGACCCACCCTAGCAATTCCGATGTGTGCTTACATGCTTTGCACTTGAACAGCATCTCTGGAGTACTTCCAGCCCCCTTCAATGAGGTACCCATGGCTATCTGGCCCACTCGTATGGCACAATCTGTGTGTGTCCAGTGAGAACACACATCACAGCCGATCCATCTGCATGTATTCACATCAAAGTCAAACTTGCTGCATATGGTACACATGCATGCATTGCAGAAACCATTTTTCGTGCTGCACACCTCACATGTGCATTCATCACCAGGAAGCCGGTTTTGGCACGCCATATTCCGGCATTTTTTGTAGAAGAAAACTTCTATTAAAGAGCTCTGTGTTACAGATATGTCAGGGTGGAGGAATGCTTGTATTCCTGTCTTTACAGCCACAAGAATCTCGAGCTGAATCCTGTTTGCACGCACCAATGATTCAGGAGAGAGATCCTTCCTGTTAAAAATCTTTTTCTGCAGTATTGCAAACTCCTCCCTTTGTTGAATCCCTCCGGTACCATTTAAAATCTCACGCAGTTCTGCCTTTAGGTCTTCTGACAGTTCCTCTGGCTGTCCACGCATCTGTTCTACAACTATTTCAATAGGCTCAGATGCAATGTCCTTCAGGGTTGGATAATTTGAACTGCCCACTCGATGCACCACAGTCTGCTCCGTCTTCTCACTCCCATTTTCCCTGTTCTTTGTGCTACCTTGTGTATGGGAACTTACTTTTCCTTCATGTTCTCCTCCTTGTTCAGTGGTGGGCCAAGTTTCCCTGGAGCTGTCGCTTTCAGGAGAGTCCCGGACTTGGACTTGGTCCAGTCCAGTTCTTCTAGGATGAGAGGAAGGCCCCTTCGGAGATGCCAAGGATAAGGACGTCTGTGGTGGCGGCGCCGGCGGTGGGCACATCAAAGCCATGGAGGCACTGCCTCTTTGCAGGGACGGCAAGGATCCTGATGAGGCCGCCAGGTCATCTTGGCCTTCTAGTAATGACCTCGTCCGCTTCATGAAGGTCTAGGGGGTTTGAATCACAGAAGCTGCCAAATCAGCGACTGACTTCAGGTGCACACCTTTGTCCGATGACCGATTGCAACCTGCACATTCAAAATATTGGACATTAAAAGGGAAAAGGTGACAAAATTCAAAGTAAAGCACAGTCTGTAAACCCCGCCGGAGATCTCACTCCTCCAATCCCTCATAGACAGAGGATTTCCCCCAGCCAACCACCGCCCGCTGTCAAAAGGGCGGAAGAGATGTCTGTAAAGACCCTAACACTTCATGTTTTCTCTGGTGTTCATAAACTCTTCCAATATTCAAAGCCCATCATGTTCTCTCTGTAGGTTCTGAACACTCATTCTCTTAAGTTTCTGAGCCATGGAATTCTCTCTAGTTTCTGAACCCCTTAACCCTATTTTTCTCTCTCTTTCGTGTTGTGATCCCTCATGTTCTCTAAAATTTCTGACTCTTACCCTCTGATCCCTCTCTAGCTCTCCTCGTCCCAGGCGACAGAAAATCAATTGAACTCAAAAGGTCTGCAAGTATCCATGAATGATAGATATATAAGAAAAACGAGGGAAGGAGGGAGTGACCTCCTTGAGGAAAGACTTCACACAAATAAATGACTGCGCCATTTGCATTATTTATCTTATGGTCTCAAGGGCACGCATGTATACACATACACATACACATATATAGTGTGTATACATATATGTAATATGTATACTAGTAGTGACTCGGAGCACAAGGAACTATCACATGGTCGAGGTTTCACTCAACAACGTGGCAGTTTCCAATAGAATAGTAAGGATATAGTAGTAGGAATTAAGTCTCATTAGGTGTAGTTCAATACCTAGTTAAATACTTTTTAGCTCCAAATAATTTACTAGTAATTTGAGCCCAAATTGCATTACAAGATTCATTTTATTTTATTTTTTGGGACCAATAATATTTATTTATATTAACTGTTCAAAAGACTGTCATACAACCAAAACCAGAATACCACTTACTACTCTTTTTCCACCCCATTCAAGATTTTGCATAAAAACTCCCATCTTTCATCCTCACCAAGAAAGCAAGATTGTTCCCAAGAGATCTGATACCCTAGCAGTAGGCAAGCCTCCATCATGGCATCTGTAGTGCAACCACGGGGGGGACTGTTTTTCCAGCATTCCCCCTCTCTTTGACCAAACTTTGATCGTGGGTCTGGTACCAACCGGATTCTCAATAAAAGCAACAAATGTATGATTAGTTTGTTTTTCTTTATGGTACCACCTTCGAGTTTTAGGTCCAAATTTAGAAGGCCTTTTCTTCTCAACCCAACATCTCACCTGCACAGCAGCAAACAATCCATCATTAGGGGGGATAACCCTAGTTTTTTTTAAGCTTACCAAGAATCAAGGCAACATTCAGAGCATATTCCTTTGCAGATTCTGAATCAACAAATCCATCTCAGAGGACCTAATTTTATTCACATTACATACAGACCATCACATGCACACACATTTATGCATCAGCTTTGACTCTTGCAATCCTGTACATGTTGCCTTCAAGAATATAATTGCATTCCTGCTAGACCAGATTTCCCATAGAATGTAAGCTCTGATAATATTAAACACCAGTCCATTGTGTTTATCACTAATTGACCACTTACCAAAGATCCAATCCCCAGTATGTTTGCATGCCCATACCCTTCTCTATCCATTTAGTCATTTTGCACCAGGTGCTCCTTATAGTTGGGCATTCCCAAAACATTTAGTCAAGAATATAATTGCATTCCTGCTAGACCAGATTTCCTTCAAGAATATAATTGCATTCCTGCTAGACCAGATTTCCCATAGAATGTAAGCTCTGATAATATTAAACACCAGCCCATTGTGTTTATCACTAATTGACCACTTACCAAAGATCCAATCCCCCACTTATACATGTTGCCTTCAAGAATATAATTGCATTCCTGCTAGACCAGATTTCCCATAGAATGTAAGCTCTGATAATATTAAACACCAGCCCATTGTGTTTATCACTTACCAAAGATCCAATCCCCCCAGTATGTTTACATGCCCATACCCTTCTCTATCCATTTAGTCATTTTGCACCAGGTGCTCCTTATAGTTGGGCATTCCCAAAACACATGTTTGCCATCTTCAATTGAAGCCCTGCACCTGGGGCAAATACCACCAGCCATATTTCTCTTTTGCAGTTTAGAACCAATAGGTAATGCCCACATGCAAACCTTCCACATAGGAATCTGACAATCCCATATCAGATTCCATCTCTTTTTCCAGCTGGCAGAGCTCCATTTTACATTCCATACAACACATTGGCATCCCCATTTCTCGATAATGCATAAATGTCCCTAGTGATCCAATCCTTGATCCAAACTAAGGAGTCAGTTGCTATGGAGCATAATTCCCTATGAAGCACCTCCAACACCTGAGCCATCAAGTCTCTTTCCCTCCTAGATAGCTGAAATTCCACAGATAACAGGTTCACAACTTTCCACCCAGCCAAATCACTATCCCAGCAGTCAGCCAGACATGTAATGCCTTTATTATTAAGGTTCTTTGCCACACATGTATCAAGTAAAGCTAGAGGGGGATTAAACTTATGAGTCCACCATAAACCCAAAGTAAGCATGGAATTGCATGTTACCCTTCCACCTCCATCTCAAACCATGAAACCCAAGCTGTCCTTCCAGCAATTACAGAGCAGTTTGCAAAGATCTAAACATGTGATCTTAAGAGGGGCACATGAGAATAGTTTATCCTTCTAGTTTAGGTTCCCCCATCTACCTTTAACCACAACATCAACAAGCTCCACCAATTCCCTCATCATTAAATCCCAGGTGACGTTTTGAGATAAAAACCTAGGGAGCATCAAAGTCTTTCTGGCAACACAATGAGTGGGCAAGTGAATAATACCAATGCCCCCTTCCTTTTTAGGAACTAAAAATTTATCCCAAGCAAGCCAAGCAGAGACTCTGTTTTTACAATTGCCATTTCTCCATATAAAATCTCTAATAGTGTCAATGATTTTCTTCCAATGGCACTTTCCAAAATTTAGCACCAAAATTTAGCACAGGGCATAAAAACATAACATAAGCATTTAGAACTGAATTGCAGATATCATTCCTGTTATTATGGAAGGAGACTCTAAAGCCTTCCCACTTCTTCAATTTGTCCAAGAACCTATTAATTGCCCACATTACCAAATCGTTTATTAGTAAGTCCAACACCAAAAGGAACACCAAGCAATCTGACAATTCGGCCCTTTTACACCACCTCACAGCCCCACCTTTGAAGATCAAAATCATTATCTTTTACTCAAGCTTATAATGCTGGATTTCAGAATGTTACATTTAGAGCCAGAGGCATTGGCAAACTCCTGTACTAGCTCTAAGGCCCATCTCACATTATTGTTCTGAGCCCTTAGAAATAATAAAGAGTCATCAACAAAGCATTGTATGACTAACTGTTCACTATGCTTGAGTTTTAACCCAGTAATCTTCCCTTCAATGCATGCTAATTCTAAAGACATTATTAAGGGGTGGGAAGCAATAGCAAAAGGTAGGGGGGCTAATGGGACATCTTGTCTAATTGATCTGTTGATCTCAAATCCGCCTACAACTCTTCCATTCAGCAACACTTTTGAATATCCACCCAAAGAAAGAGTGTAAATGCATGTAGCCATTTTAATTCCAAAGCCCAATTTTTCCATCACCCTAGCAATGAATGACCACTGAACCCTATCATAAGCTTTCTCTAAATCCAATTGCAACATGATGCATTTTTGCTGGGTTTTAAGAGCTACATCCCTTCCTAGTAAAGCAACAAAAATATTATCATAAATGGATCTGCCTTTAATAAAGCCATGTTGTTTTTTTGAGATAACATTTTGCTACACATGAGTGCTTCTGAGGGCAATCACTTTAGCCATAATTTTGTACAACACTGTTAATAATGTAATAGGCCTCCAATGCCCAAACTTGTTATAAGCAGTTTGTTTTGGGATGAGCTTTATAAGCCCTTCTTTAAAAGCCTTGTCCTACATCCCTAAATTGAAGGCTTTCTTACAGATGTCACCCACCACCTCTTTCAAGGAAGGCCAAAAGGCTATAAAGAACTCAGTTGATAGGCCATCCCAACCTGGTGCTTTCTCCCTCCCCAACTTTAGCAAGGTATGCCAGCACTCATCTACCTCAATATCTCTTTCTAGCCATTTAGCTTTATCAGGGTCCACCATTTGTCTTAGAAGATCTACAATCTATCTTTGGCTTGAAATCTCCTCAAAGTGCAATCCTCTTTCAGACTAAGGGTTGAACCCATAACTTTTACCCATTTCAAAGCCACTAAATTAATATCATTCACGAGAGTGCCATCCTCATCTAGAATATTTCCCACAATCTCATTACCACACTTTTTCGTTGGGAGTTTAAACAGCCTATAGTCTGGTTTTCTACTGTTACTAAAAAAATTCCTTCTAGCCCACTTCTCATGTTCTCTATAACATCTATCCTCCTTTTCTTTAATATTGGTCTGACACTTAAAGTACAACTCAGTGTCAGCAGCATCCAAACCTATAGTTTGTCTCTTTAACAGAAGATCCTCTGACAATGCAGCCCACTTTCTTCTCTCTCCTCTCCTTACATCAGCCCTCAATTTACCCACAGCTCTAATGATCCCCTTGCATTTCATTAGCAAATTTCCTCCAAGAGCCTTTATCCCCCTTTCTCCTTTTGAGTTTTTTTATTGCTTCTTCTATATACTCCACAAAGAGAGGATCCTTCAAAAGCAAGTTTTTCACTCTCAACTTTCTTGTTGGGAAATGAGACAAATCTATGTCAGCCCCATCAATATAGGACCAACTCCACTTCAAAGGAAGGTGATCATAAAGTGTAGAACTATAGTCCACTAGAACTCTCAAAGTGTGAGGCACCCATGAGGCCTGTTGACTAAAAAAAACTCTATCAATTCTTGAGGAGGAAGATAGATATTGAAGGCTAAAGTAAGTATGCCTCGGTTTGTCTCTCCAGTCACCCAGATACTAGCTATCCTTGAGTCCAAGCCCCCTTCTAAGCTCTTCCCATTTCCCTTTTTCCTTCCCTAAAAGAATAGAACTACTACCAAATCTATCAACCACACTTTCCACCATGTTAAAATCCCCAAGAACAATACACGGTACTTGAGCATTTAAACTAGCAATCCAATTCCACATATTGCTCCTGACCTTATGATTATGTGCCCCATAAACATTGATAATCCATATTCTCTCACCATCTACTAAAATCTCAACCACCAAAATTCTTCCCTCAAGGTGATTACCTATAACATTAGGACTAAGATCTCTCCTAGCTAAAGTCATGACCCCATGATATCCTAAACTATTTAGTCTAGAGATTTTCCAAGTGATGCACACACTATTGCCCTGCCTCCCTCCTACCTCATCACTAGGAACATATAACACAAAACCTAGGGATTGGGCTATGTCACGTAGTGCAGGCCTAAGCCTAGGAGGAAGCCCTATCACTTCTACCACCCAAACAGGGCATGCATTCTGTAAACTTTTATTGACATCCAACAAAGGATCAAAAGGAAAGACATGCACCAACCGTTGCCTGAAAAACAAAGGCCCCTTAGAAAACAACTCAGAGACAGATTGACCTTTAATAAATAGCACATTGAAAAAGCCTTTCCCCAAGTAAAAGATCTTAGAAACATATCACAGTCATGCTGAATGCTTTCCTGGAGTCATTTACCTAGTTTGCCCTTCGAAGGAGGCTTGCTTGGGCAAAAAAGAAATACACTACACATAAAAAACAACCCTATCTGGCTTCTAATAGATATAGATTTTAAAAAAGTAGATATAGAATATAGAAATAAAATATAAATATGGAAGATATAGAA
Source organism: Cibotium barometz (assembly GCF_041138505.1). NCBI lineage: Eukaryota > Viridiplantae > Streptophyta > Polypodiopsida > Cyatheales > Cibotiaceae > Cibotium > Cibotium barometz. The sequence goes on along the minus strand of NC_141051.1, from coordinate 976,019 downwards.
TATAGAATATAAAAATAAAATACAAATATGGAAGATATAGAATATAGATATGGAATATTTATATTATATAGATATAAAAGATGTGTGGAGTTAGGCTAATAATGGGCTAGGGTACTTTTTTCCTCTTTAAGAGATTTTTTTTCCCAGGTGTGTATACACACTCTTATAAGTGTGTACAAGTGACCTTATCATGTTACTTCCCTTGTAATTCGCTCATTCTCAACAATCTCCTTTAAGTATTGTGCTTCTCTCTATCTCTCCTTGCTTGATGCATCTATGTGTGTGTGTTGCCACCTTTGTCTCCACTCCAATAATTCATATCAAAGCAGGTTCTCTTGGCCCTCGCCCCCTTGTCATCTTCTCCTCGAGCTACTCTTTTAATTGTTTCATATTAGGTTATCCTCTTAGGTGGAGAAGGTATACCCTATAGTATGTTAGTAACTATGTTAACATCAATATTTGCATGTTTCGCGCGTGGAGCTCGTTTGCATGTTGTAAGGTTTTTGCAAACAAACTAGAGGAAGTGTTAATTTGAACTATCTTTGTTTTATTTTGGATTTTCTACACTACAACAGCATTTGATGTTCATATAGGGCCATTGTCATCATCGACATCGCATCTTCGAGCTCATCATTAAAAACTTTGATAAAATCACTCATCATTGTCATCGATTTCTACATTCCTACTAGTAACATTTCTACACTCTACACTGTCATTTTTCATACACTTTACAAGTTTCCTTTATTATCACTGGTCTACTAGTAGCCATCTCAATTATATTCTAGTGGGCATGGACACTACCTATAAGTATTTGCATTTTGTGTCAAAGATTCGTTATTTTTAGACTGCAATGGTAGGCATTGATATATTTGGGATGCTTTTTCACTAAGAATAAGCTTGATGGGACCAACTACCCATTATGGTCATATGATGCGTCATGTATTGGTCACCAAAGGGCTTTATAATGTTGTTATTGGTATTGAGGCATGCCCTAACTAACCAGCACAGGATAGTATAAGTACTTTTGATGGCGATACTAGTTTAGATATAATTGTGGCATTTATCTCCGCACCTCCCACAATGGAACAAGCCAGGTGGGATGGCAGGATGCACATACACATGCATTGGTGGTACTTTCCATGAAAAGGAGAATTATTTCTCATATTTGCTCATGCAAGCAAATATTTGCTCATGCACATACACATGCATTGGTGGTACTTTCCATGAAAAGGAGAATTATTTCTCATATTTGCTCATGCAAGCAAGCTTGGGATGTGTTTGTTATGCTTTACCAGGTGCATATCGAGGCTTGCGTAAGCAGTTAAAGTCAGACCATATGAATGAGGGAGTGGATGAGTTTCTCACAAGGATTAAAGATCTCACGAAGTAGCTTTCATGTATTGATGAGGCCTATTTGGACACTTCATTGGTTTCTAATGTTCTCTCATAGCTTTTTCGAATTCATACCAGGGTTTTGTCCATACTTTAGCTCATCATGAAGGATAACCCCAATGCCCTTACTTTTGATGAGTTGGTTTTGCAGGGCTCTTGTTGCCGAGATTGCTCTTAGCAAGAAGAGCAACCTTGACAAAACCGAACTAGTATGTGTGTGAGAGATCATACATTTGCTGCTAGTCATGAAAAGATAAAGGTAAAGCCTTTTCTCAGGGTGATTATAAGCCCAAGGCAAAATGAGCAGAGTCTTCACGCAAGGATGTCGAGTTAATTTACATTAACTCTTTAACAAATAAGACTTCTTTTCTGAGAATATCTAACACAATTTTCATATGCTGAGCATGTTCCTCAAGGGTACTACTATACACGAGGATATTATGTAAAAAGATAATCACAAACTTTTCTAGATATAGACGAAATGAATTATTCATCACTTGCTGAAAAATTGATGGTGTATTTGTGATTCTAAATGGCAAAATCGAGAACTCATAATGCCCGTATCTAGTCCTAAATCCAATCTTAAAGACATTATCCTCAAATATCATAATCTGATGATAACATGTCCTCATATCAATCTTCGTGAATTATCGTGCCCCACAAAGGTGATCAATAAGGTAACCCATCATTGGTAACAAAGGATATTTACGCTTGATAGTAAATTTGTTAGAATCTTATAATTTCAGCACACATTATCTTGGTCTTATCTTTCTTGTCCATTAGAAGAATAGGTGCACCCCATGGTGACTTACTATATCTTACATACACTATACGAAGGTACTCCTAAAACCGTCTAGCAACTCCATCCTCCTCAATCTGGCTTAACCTATAAGGCTACCTAAATACCGGCTAAGCCCTAGGTAATAGCTCAATCTTATGGTTTACACCCCTTCTCAAAGATAAACGATGATAGTTCTTTTGAAAACACATCTGAAAACTTAGAGATAATCTCTTGAAAGAGTCTTTCCTCAGGAGAATCCTATTATGAAAATGAAAATTATTAAAATCATATTTTTGTGATGTGTTTCATTTATCATGGATTTTTATTTTTTATTTTTTATTTTTTGCCACATGGTTAGTGACTTACCATAAGGTACTGGTTGTACCATGTTGGGTAATCATCGGATATACTATTTGGCATGTGTTTTTTATAGTAGATCAGTGGCAAGACTAGTGCGAGCGACTCGATGAGGGTTGCACATGTTTGCACACTTTTGGTGACATTATACTTTTAGAACAGAATTATGGCTGTTATTATTTTGGATTTATGACCATCATTATTTTGTAGCCAAATAGTGGCCAAGCACATTTTTTAATATGGTTTATTTATCCTTAGTAGGTTCATGGACTAATTTATTTAAAATTATAGTAAGGTTCATACATAGAAGCTTATACTTTTCTATTTTTAAGTGAAATGACCAAAAAGTGGAGTGTAAAAACTATTTTTGGCTCATAAGTAATGCAAAAAGATATCTTAATACACTTGCTTGAAAGTGAGTTGTCAAGCAAGTGAGGGAGATTTAACCCATTTTGGTGTCGTACATGTTCTTCTTCTTGTTTATGTATTCTATCAAGTTGGTGTCATGCATGTTTTTCTTCTTGTTGGTGTATTCTATCAAGTTGGATATATTTTAATGCTATAGTTTTGAACAAGCAATTAGAGAGAGAGAGAGAGAGAGAGAGAGAGAGAGAGAGAGAGAGAGAGAGAGAGATGGGGATTATTTTAATTGTTTTTGTGTAAGAGGACCATCACCCTCATGTAATAGTGGTATTATAGCCAAAGATAAGTCTAAATCTTGAAGTGGTGAAGGATCAATGGAGGTGAAGAAATTGAAGGGAGAAAGACCAAATCAAAGGTTTTAATCAAGCCTTGAAAGATAGAGGTGATTTTTATGAATTGGTTATTGTCCAAAGGTTCATAGGAGGTGAAAAACCATTTATGGTTCACAAATACACTCAAAAATCCAAAACCATCTTTCTCTACACTAATCCTTTTCTTAATCGGGCACCATAAATGTGTTTTGCAAGCAAAGAAGGCTTCAAATCTGCTCAATCATGATCAAAAGCTTCAATTTATCCCTCTCCAACAATCAATGGCTATAGGCAACTCCAAATAGACTCCCTTCTTCTTCACAAATTTGTTTTTGTGAAAAACCATGATTTTGAAGCTCACACGATACAAGCTTTTAAGCTTAAAAAGGCCCATAAAAATTATTACTTTTTCTAAATCAAATGTTGATTATTTTTATAGATTCCCTGAGAGTTCTAAATTTTTAACCATAGTTAAAAAATAATAAACCTTATTATCTATTTATTTTAGCCTAAAAATCATTTAAAAAGGTTAAAAATCCCATAAAATTTCAAATTTTTTTCTTAGCTTCTCCATCAATTTTGAACTCAGTTCATGTGAGAATTTGTTTTCAAGGCACACAATCAGTGTTCTTGTGAGTGTTGACCTCTCCTATTATCGATTATGGCATCTAGTGAACCCTTGTGCATCCTCTACAACATCTACAAAGCTTTATTTTGTGGTAGTCAAACAACACACCAAAGAAACTTGGTCATGGTGGTATTATCTTTCTTCTTTGGCTTATATAAATCAAGGTGAAACTCTGCCTACATTCCACACATGGCATCATTTTGATCAACGGTCGTGATTTGCATTGTGCAAACGAGTTAACAAATCTCTGATTTCATCAACAAAATTCACAAAACGAATCCTTCTTGAAGTGATGATGATTTGTATATTGACAACACTCATGGCTTCACCAATTCCCCACCACTTCTAAGTTGAAGCTTTCTTTAATCTAAGCTCAATTGGAAGAAGAGCAACAACGATGCATGCATGTGGAATCCTTATTAGAGTGTGAGAAGTGCACTCGGGCCGAGGATTCTCAAGAGGATGATCGTATTGCTAAAATTGTCAAAGTAGCTTTTGACGTTCCAACACACATACAAGGAATCCAAGATAAGTCATCGCTCTTTTACTTTTGCAAAGTTTGATGGTAAAAAGGATGGCTGCTCTATTCTTTCATGGTTAAGCTAGTTTGATGATTATTTTGCGAATAAAAGTTTCTTAGAAAAGGATAAGATCAAATGTACTACTAAATCACATGGTGAACAAGGCATCTATATGGTGGAATGTATTACATTATGTTGCTGACAAGCTAACCACTTGGGTTGATTTTCAAGATAAAGTCAAGAAGTGTTTTCTGCCACCCTAGTTTTATCTACAAGCATGTCTGCATGGAGCAAGTTTTCTTGGAATGATCTTGACATTGTATCTCATTATACATAGCATTTTTGGTAGACTTTACTACATCTTTACATGCTTGAGGATGTCCATAACGATACTTTGCAACATAAATATGAGGATGGACTTGAAGAAGGTATACAAGTAGAGGTGAATATGTTCAAACCTCCTTCTCTCTATGAAGCTATTTCTCTAGCTCACAGCATAGAGAAAAAGCTTCGCTCCATCGGCAAATTTGTTTAACCTATGAAAGGCTCTCTCCCATACAATCGATAATGATCTTTTGTGGGTAATAATTGTCCATTCAGGTGATCTTTTTTACCCAAACCTTTCACTTCAAATCACACTAGTAATTTTTAAAATTTGCGTACACCCACAATTCCTCTTAAAATATATTTAATAGGGCAATTGCAAAGCCAAATCATAAGTTATGGGTTCCCAAGAAATTGTTGTAAGCACAGGGATTCTATGAAGGTATTGAAAATGTAAGAAGTCCACAAGATCCCCTCAACTTGCACAAAGGAAAGGTTATATCAAGGTTTGTATGACTCGCTATAAAAGGCACTTCATTGTATATTTGCTAGTAAGAGCACAAAATATATTTATACATAAAAAAATAAAAAGCACATGGGATGAAGAATACATATACACGTCCACTTCAATATCATTTCACAAAGTCCTTCAACAAAAGGGAAAGTAATAACCAAGAAGCTACATTTACATCATTTTCAATGTATCAAATGTAAGGAATTGAGATTCCCTCTCTTATTCTGATGATTGTGTTGATGTTCCTCTGGACTGCCATCTCTTCTCCTCCATTACTAAAACAACCCTTAGAATTGTCACTAACTTGAGAGAGGAAATGTAAACTTGCTTGGGATTGCCAAAAAAAAACATAGTGAGCACAAAATATAGAAGGAAAAAAAAGGAGAGTTTATAAGAAAAATGCAATCTCTCCCCAAAATCCCCAACCTATTTCCTAACTAGCTTTCCCTATTCCTTTTGGAGGAATAATGACCATTGGATATTCATACGACATAATAGCATCAACAAAATAACTTCTCAATTCTCCCCCACTACAAAATCTTCTACTCGATCATGAGGATGTGATCAACATCACGAAGGGGAGAATGTTAACCCATTTTGGGGTTAACGAGTGTTGCCACGATAATTCTACATCAAATAGAAAAGGTGGAGACACCAAAAGCATGTATGATCAAACTATGAAGCAACTATGTCCAAATCTGCAACTTAGCCGAAAATGGTATGACGGCATACTTATGGTGATTCCTACTCCAAGATTGTATGTGGCAATCTAGAATGGATTCCATGTGGATGTGCTTTATGCATGTATTATGTAATCAAGCATTGTATAAGCAATAGGCCACTTATGAGCCTTGGTTTTTGACTGACCATAGTTTAACTGTGTGTGAACACTTATGGCCTTGTATATATGTCACTTTGTCTCATAATGTGCAGTAGAGTCTTGCTCTTGCTAATCCTCTTGCCAATACCTTCTCCAATGCAATATACTCTCCCATTGTACAATAGAGTCTTGCTCTTGCTAATGCTCTTGCTAATACCTTCTCTAATGCAATATACTCCCCCATTGTGCAGTAAAGTCTTGTTCTTGCTCTTACTCTTTCTCTTGCTAAGCCTCTTGATAAATACCTTCTCTAGGGATACAATCTAGTGAGCGTGTGTAAGGCCCAGCACAGCCTTTGACGAGCTCTATCTAGAGTGAGATGCAGAACCTCAATTAGACCTTGATGTTACGCATGCTGTTACCCCTGTGAAAAATGAGGCCAAAAGCTGGCAAATCGGAGTCTTTTTCGGGTGCCCCTGCTTATTCATAAGATATTTAAGGTGAGAGGCCCTGGACAAGGACCAACATGGAGGTGTGACAATGCCCACTCTGGTGATGGAAACTACTACCCACCACGGAGGTGTGGAACTCTTGGAGCAGTGTGCTCGAGCTTGGCTCTTGTGAATGTGATTTTGGGAGTGATCAAAATGGGCCATAACATAGAGTGATCTTGGGTCCACTCCTCTTGCTTGGCATGACCTCCCTAAAGAGTCTGAAGAGTTATCAAGGTTGACATTTGGGGGTTTTTCTTATCTATATCAATGAGGTATTAGATATCTATAATGGTTTGAGGGGTTACTTGAGGTGATGGCTTGTAATAGATGAGGCTTGGGATGTTGAAAGGGTCTAGGGTGTCCTTATCCACCAAGGGAATCCTTGTCCAACCAAGGGTATGGTAAAACCATCTTGTGGGAAAGCTCAAGTGTCACGGTTCTTCTTTGCAAACCGATTACATAATCATTGGTTACAATCCATTCCCTTATGAGGATGATGCTCTCTTACATTGTACCTCTATAAAACTTGTAAGACCTAGATTTTGTAAAATTTTGATTTAAAACAATCGATGGTTAAGGATTGGGAGTTTTTACTGTGATGATGGTAGCTACAAAACTGGTGTAAGGGGTGGGTATCCTAATGAGGTCCATGTCTCCTAAGACAAAACATTAAGACTAGCCCTGGTGTCAACCAAGGTAGGCCACATAGTTAGATGGTCTTTCTCATAAAGCTCTAGCTCAAGGAGAGTAGGTTCCAGAGTTGGTTTTGTTTCAAACACTTCTAGCACAAACATGGATGTTATTTCAACACGTTCAAACCTTCTGTGAGTACCCATGGTTGCTCAAACATGAATCCAATGATCAAAGTCATTAGGCTCTAGGAGGGGTCCATATTTTGGGTCCTCATCTTCACAATCCAACATCTTGTTACAAGATATATCAATTAACTAGCTTGCACTTGCTATTACATGATTTGGAACTTGGATGGCATAGGCATTCACAGCACCGCCTGGTTTTACTTAGCACCTAACACCCTACGTGGTTGGAACATGGCACAACATTACATAATACAAAGGATACATGACACAACATGGCACAACATTACATAATACAAAGGATACATGACATGTGGCATGATATTGGAATATGCCATCAAGCATAGGTTTGGCATATCTCATTATCATAAATAACTCCATTCTAATCACTATCTAAATTAGACAATCTTCTCATCAACATTAACTCCCAATAAATTAAAAATATGACTAATAATTAGGCAAACAAATGGTAGCAATCAAAAACTTATTTCATATTAATGGTTTATAATATTTCATAAATTGAAAGAATAACCCATTCTTATAACTTCTCCACATAGCTCAGCAAAAGACAAATGATCAAACATCTCTACTAATATAATTGCTTTGTGTGTTACCCCCTCCATGCCATGTGTTTTTGAAATAAGCACTTCTTACATGATAGTGTGATTTTTAAATCCCTTCAAGTACTATATTTCTCAAGAGATTCTTCTCCATGAAGGAGGCACCATGTGTGGTGCATCTAATTTTTTGTTACATTTCTAAGAAATCTCCTAGGCTTTGCATCACTCATGGAAACTTTTTGAGAAACATCATACTTGAGCCTAGTTTTTTTCCATCCTTCTTAATTTTGACAGCTCCTCCATGTATACTCAAATAATTAAGAAGCACCTCCACCTCTCCATACTTCTTAATTTTGACATATGCCCCATATACACTTAAATAATTAAAAAGCATCTCCACCTCTGCCTTCTTAATAACAATTTTGACCTATGTTGGGAGTTGTATTTGGTACATAAAGTTTATTTACAATGAGCATATTCTCTAAAACTTGCATGTAAAGTACAAAAATAATGAGCATGTAGAGTATAAAAATGAGCATGTATAGCATAAAGTACAAAAATCCTACATGTATGAGCTGTAGAGTACAAAAAGCCTACATGTATGAGCTGTAGAGTACAAAAAGCCTACATGTAGAGCATAAAATTGAGTATTGTGAGATGAGAAGAATAAAATTTCTTTCCAACTTTCACCCTTCACATCTCTATCTAGGTTTGCCTCATGATAGCATGCAAGTGCACCACCATTTACCCACTTACATTTTTTGCCTCCTACTTTGAATGTAGATCCTTCCATACAAAAGGGCAAGGTTAAGTTATAGTAGTGACCTCGGTGCACTTCATGGTTCCTCCCAAGAACCAATTGACTTTAAAATTTTCCACTCCCTCAACGTGAAGTTTTCACCAACAAGTTGTTGTAAGGGTTATTCTTTGAAATAATCAATAGAGTATATTGTGTGTTTCTTTTGGCACCTCAAAGGTATCTAACCACCATAATGTCTTTTTTTTAATGAATGCTAAAACAAGGATTTTTTTTCTATCCTTTGCATAGTCCATGGTTTGACTCATCACGATCAAACTAAAACTCTCTATTTTATGCTCATTCATTATTTGACATACATCAAATTAAACAGTGTCACTACTTCCTAACTATCCTTTGCATAGTCCATGGTTTGACTCATCACGATCAAACTTAAACTCTCTATTTTATGCTCTTTCATTATTTGAAATACATCAAATTAAACAGTGTCACTACTTCCTAACTACAAAATTTGACATAACAAACATGTCATAATTTGCTTAGAAGTCAACATAGAAATTGTCTAGCATCCAAGCCAATAAGAGTATGAATTACACACACTTTTAACAAAATGTATATTCTAAAATTTGATTGTGCCACATTGGAGCTTGGTGATGTCTCAAAGATATTATTGAACTTGCAGCACTTTTTGTAAGCTTGGTGATGGCACATTGGAGCTTGGTGATGTTGTCAAAGATATTATTGAACTTGCAGTACTTTTTGTAACCTTTTATTCCTAGAAGCTCCATTGACCCTCAACAAAAGAAGTTGTCACGTAGGCTGTAATGCTTGTGACCGACGGCGGCGGCAGACCGAATGGCCATATCCGGGGTTCAGTGGGAGAGGACGCCCATGCGGAGTCATGGGCGGCCAGGCTAGTGTGGACGGCAGGCCACACACTATATAGCCTGGGGGATGAGGGGCAATCCTCATTATTCCGCTATGGCTGGGTGGTGAGCTAGAGGCCGTCCCCTCTCGTGGTAACACCCGTGGCGGCGTTACGGATATCTAACACTGGTATCAGAGCGTGGTTCGAGGGGATCGTGAGAGTCTGCGCGCGAACGGGGGACCGGAGCCCACTCGATGGTTTTCATCCACAATCTTCTCACCCTTATCTCCACAAGGGAATGTGTGGAGGGAGGGGGGCCAAGATTTTTTGAAGGGAAGAACTCTTTCTCTCTCTCTCTCTCTCTCTCTCTCTCTCTCTCTCTCTCTCTCTCTCTCTCTCTCTCTCTCCCCGGCACACACAGGAAGCAGCATCGCAGGTAAGCAAATTTTTGTTTGTTTTTTTTGTTTTCTGCATTAAATGGCTGCGAGCAAATGGTTCAATTTGTGTGGAAGGGGGGGCGCAAGCCTGGGAAACACGCTGTGTGTGAAGGTGCGCAAGCCTGGAAAACACGTAGCTGAAACTCTGCGTGGGGGGGCGAAGCAACAGCCCCACCGGGATGACCTTTCCCCACAAGAGCCTGGGGGGGCTTGCCTTGCAAAAAACGAAGGCATAGATCAGCGAAGACCACTGTTCTAATCTATTTCTCAGCTCGCACCTCTCAAGCTTTCTTTGTCTGCTTTCGATGCGCCGTGGCTATGGCATTTCAAAGCTTTGCTAGCAATTGAGCTGTAATCTTCTTCTAAGATTTCCCTGCATTAGTCGGTGCCTTGTGTGCGCGTGAGAGAGCGAAGAGAGAAATCTTAATTAGCCCCCGTTCTCAGTTCGCGCGCTTCCGTAGCCTCCAAAGCTCCCTCTAGTTTTCTTCCTTTCCTGCTTCCTCCGCAGCTCCGGCAGAATCCTTTTGAATCGATAAGCTAAGCCGAATGACCACGCATTGCGGCGCATAGAAATTTTGAATTGAATGGGAAATCCATTTCCAATCTTAAGGTTCAGCGATGGCTATGGCGGAAGCTTGTGTGCTTGTAGAGAGCGCTATATCCATGGCTACATGAAGTCTATGGCTTCTGAAGGGGTGTAATTTGTAAGGTTGTGCAGCCTTGCGGGGAGGAGGAGGCGGCCAGGGCCACGGCCAGCCAGGCCAGCCGGTGGAGGCCAGCCAGCGGTGGCGGCGGCGGCCAGCCAGCTAGGCCAGCCATGGGCGGCCAGCCAAGGGCCACAACGGCCAGCAACAAACGCCAGCCAGCCCACCAACGGCCAGAGACCCAAAAAAAACATTTATTTTAAAAAAAAATTATTTTTATTATTCATTTCTTGGAAATTAAAAATCAAAAAATTCAAGGAAACCCTCTCTCTCGGTGGGGAGGAGAATAATTCCCGCAAGAAATAATCCCGGCAAGGCACCTCTCGATCATTTAAATTCTTGTTATGAGTTGCAGGCATTTTTCTCGTGGATCGGAGCATCCCGGAAGCATCCTTGTAGAGGCCCGCAACGCACAACAATTCGACAGGCGACCGTAAAGGGGGGTGACTATTATTCTCTCTCCACCACTGCTCATTTTTATTAGCGTTTTTTTTAGTAATTTTTGAGTTCTCGCATTATTTTTTACAAAAATTAAAAATGTCTGCTAGGTGTAGTGTGTCCCCACCGCCTTCTACTTCTCTAGGTTTTTCCAGTCTCTTGTCCTCGGCTCGCGGGTTTGACCCCGACCGAATTGTCAGGCCGTACACGCCCGACCGTTGTTCGGTCCGGAGCGCGCTTATCGATCACTCGTGATCCGCCAGCGCCCTCCTCGTCTATTGACCCCGTCTTAGGACCCAGCAAGCCCGCAGCCGCATTGGCTGATGACCCCTTTCTGGCCGATGAGCCAGAGGACATGAATACTGACGTCGCCGAGGGGACCGAGGAAGACCTCTTGGATTATGACGACGACGACTATGACCTATTGGACCCTGCTGATGTCCTGACAGAGACAGAGCTCTCTAGTAGACTGTTTAAATATCTTAATGCCAAATTGAACACTATGGGTAAAGTCCAGGCTGATTTAGTCACGATGCTACAGAGCATCTCCACACGGTTAGATGCACTGACAGCCGCCTTAGCTAGTACTCCAACTCCTCGTGGTAGCCAAGCTCCTGCGGCACGGGTGAGCGTAGCCTCGCCAGTAATTGTAGGAGTACAGGCCGATGCGCCTGCGGGGCCGTCCGTAGCGAGACAGCTTCGTCGTTGTTAAAAGACTTAAAGCCGCCTAGTTTTGGTGGCGAGGAAAAGGAGAGAAACAAGGACTCAGTCAATATGTTTCTAGCGAAGTGGTCAAATTTGCACGCGCTGCGACAGCAGCCTAGCCGTATACAGCCTGTAGAGGCTAGCCTCTCTTTAACCGGCAAAGCGTACAAGTGGTGGATGAGTCTGACAACTCGCCCTGCCACTTGGACGGAATTTGAAACAATGTTTCGAAAAGAATTTTTGCCTGTTAATGAGGCAGAGAGAAGCTGGGAGTTATGGGACAAGTGCTCGATGGAGAACAAATCCCTAACTCAGTACATCTCAAACTACAGGGAGATAGTACTCAAGCTAAAGGGAATCAATGCATTCCAGACATTGCGGGGCTTTAAGAGAGGCCTCAAAGATGATTACCTTGAGTACGTAGAACCCCTATAGCCTAAAGACTTAGCAGAGGCAATTCAATATGCACAGATATTCGATGACATCAAGCGCCGTAGTGCGCGTGGTGGTTCTAGCAGGGCCAAGGGTAGTGAAAAGAGGAGGTCAAGCCTCAAAAGAAAAGGGTTCCGCAGTGACAAACAAGGGGATAGGACGGACCAAGAAGGACAGGGTGGTCATTGGTCTAAAAAACCGCGACCATCCAGGAAAAAAAGAGACACCGAAATCCAAAAGAAAGAGCAGTATATTAAAGCGCGTAAGGAAAATCGCTGCTTTAATTGCAATGAAGTAGGGCACACGAAGGCTGAGTGTCCAAAGCCTAAAGCCAGCACGAGTGGCAACGAGCCCAAAAAAGATGGTAAATCTTCTAGGCAGTTGCATACAGTGTAGAGACTCCCTCTCAGTTCCGCAGAGTTCAGAGAGGTGACAGTGTGTCATTATGATGAGCATCACGCTTGTTCAGTGACACCAGCGATGTGGCAGCCTACTGTAGGTCCGCATGACATGGTGCGCATGTATGGCACCATAGGTGGCCGTAGAGTCACAGTTTTTATTGATGATGGAGCTAGCCACAACTTCTTGAACTACTCGTTAGTCAAGAAGTTGGGATTGACTGAGACCCGGAGTGATCATGAGTATACTGTTGGCCTAGCCAACGGATATGACAAAACGGTATGGAATACCGTAGTATTGGGGGTCCCATTATCTATGCAGAACTACGAGGCTCCGCTTGACTTTCAGGTCATGCACTTAGCCAGAGCAGACGTATATCTAGGCAGGGAGTGGCTGTATGGCTTGGGCCCTAGTCTAGCTCGGAATTACTTACATAATACGCTATGTTTTGAGCATGGAGGTAGAGTCATCACCCTGCAGGGCGACCGTACTGTCCCTGCCACACCACTTATTTCCTCCATGGAGCTGTGTACAGCGGTCCGCAGAGACCAGATAGCAGAGGTATATGCTTGTTACCCTCTTTTGAATTCTGTTTCCGTAGATGAAACGATAAATGATGTTTGCGTAGACAAATAAGAAAAACAAAATAACCTTGGACGAGACCCACTGTTTGAAAACCCTGTTTGGCATGCATGTGATTCAAACAAGAAAAAATCCAAGGTGAATGAGACATTAAAGAAAAAGTACGTAGATACTTCAATGAATTTATTAGAGGAATTTCAGGATGTTTTTCCTGATGATTTACCAGATGGTTTACCACCATCTAGAGAAGTAGACCATGGCATCGAAGTTATGCCAGGATCAAAACCTATAAGGAAACCTGCTTATAGATTAAGCCACTCCGAGGCACAGGAGGTGGAAAAACAATTAACGGAATATTTGAACAAAGGCTTTATTCGGCCTAGTTCAAGTCCGTGGGCATCGCCTATTCTTCTGGTAAAGAAGAAAGACGGATCTATGCGGATGTGCATAGACTATAGGGCTCTTAATCAGATAACGATTAAGAACAAGTATCCGATGCCACGCATGGATGAGTTGTTTGATCAACTCTATGGATCGAGATACTTCACAAAAATAGACCTGAGATCTGGGTATCATCAGGTTAGAATAAAAGCAGAAGATGTTGCGAAGACAGCATTTAGGACCCGTTTCGGGCATTTTGAGTTTTTGGTTATGCCATTTGGGCTAACCAATGCTCCAGCGACGTTTATGACGCTGATGGACAGTATTTTACGTCCATATCTGGAAAAATTCGTAGTAGTTTTCCTAGATGATATTCTTGTGTACAGTAAGACACAGAAAGAACACATAAAGCTTTTGTGTAGACCTAGTGTTCAAGTTGTTGCGAGAGCACAAATTATTTGCAAAGAAAAGCAAATGTGAATTTTTTGAAACAGAAATTCACTACCTTGGCCATATTATATCGGATGGAGCCAGAAAAAGTAGAGGCTATTCTTAAATGGCCAGCGCCGAAGAATCTCGAGGAACTGCAGATTTTTCTTGGCATGTCGGGGTTCTACCGACAGTATGTGAAGGACTACGCGAAGATCGCAGTCCCGTTGACTGACCAGTTTTACGGTCAAAAACAAAAAACATTAGTTGGGGGGACGCCCAACAGAAGAGCTTTGACAAGCTCAAGGTGACCGTAGCAGCTGCACCTGTTTTGACAATTGTCGATCCAAATGAGCTGTTTGTTTTGGAAACAGACGCTAGTAATGAGGCCATTGGGGCCGTACTAATGCAAAGGGGATGCCCAATTGCATTTGAAAGTAAAAAGTTAGATCGTGCACAGCGTAACTACTCGGCTTACGAGCGAGAGTTACTAGCGATAGTTCATGCACTGAAAAAGTGGAGACACTATTTATATGGTGCCACTTTTGAGGTCCGGACGGACCATGAAAGTCTGAAATGGCTTTCAAGTCAAAATGAACTGAAGGGTAGAAAAGCTCGGTGGGTGGAGATTCTACAGGAGTTTGACCTTCAGATACATTACCAGAAAGGTAAGTATAACGTGGTGGCAGATGCACTTAGTCGCATGCCACAGATAAATGAATTTACTTTCACAGTCTTCAAGAATGATTTCTTGGAGACCCTACATGGTTTATGTGAGCACGATCCATCTTTTACAGAGGTCTGGCGCGCTGTACGCATACGCACTTCTTCACAGACGCGACCACCTCCCTTGTTGGCACGTATTGCTAGTCCGGAGAGACTGGTCGAAGGTGCAACGAGAAGGGAAGTGAGAGTTAGTTCGGAGAGACTAGCCGTGTCTTCTGGGTATAGTTTGGAACCGGAGAGTTCTGACGTAGGCCCTTCATCACCTTTGACTGCCACGGCTTCAAAGGGGAGTGATAAACTTCGTCGGGGGGAGAAATATGCTAATTACTCCATTGACGACGGGTACTTACTCTACAAGGGTAGAATATGTGTACCAACTATTGGTGACTTTCCGGCCCAAATTCTTAAAGAAAGTCATGATAGTCCAAGTGGTGCGGGTCATCCTGGGATTCAGAAAACCTATGCACTAGTAAAAAGACAGTTTTATTGGCCTAGTTTGTTTAAGGACGTCCAGACTTATGTGCTGAAATGCAATAAGTGCCAGGTCAATAAACATGAACGTCTTAAGGTTGGAGGACTACTCCATCCGCTGGAGATTCCTCAAGGGAAATGGGAAAGCATTTCCATGGATTTCATTACCGGTTTACCCAAGACGAGTCGAGGGAATGACTCGGTGTGGGTGGTAGTGGACAGGTTAACTAAAATGGCAAAGTTTATTGCCACAAAGAAAGCTGTTAAAACGCCAGAGTTGGCAAAACTCTTTATTGAACATCTCTACAAGCTATATGGCCTGCCCGCAGATATAGTGTCGGATAGAGATAGAAAGTTCAACAGTCATTTTTGGAGGGAAATCTTCAAAAAGTTAGATACTACTCTGAGTATGAGTATGGCAAATCATCCGGAGTCTGATGGTCAAACTGAAAGAGTTAACCAAATTCTAGAGGATATGTTGCGTTCTTATGTTAGTAAGAAGCAATCTAATTGGGAAGAGTACTTGCCCTTATTGGAGTTTGCCTATAACAGCTCCAAACACTCAGCGACTGGATTTACACCATTCATGTTAATGTATGGATTCCAGCCGAGATCTCCAATGGTTGTAGGCCTAGAAAAGGAGAAGATTCAATCTGTCAAGGATTTCCTTGAAGATATGAATGATATGCTCCGAGCCACACGTGAGAGCATTCGTAGCGCCCAGGATCGCGCTAAAACTTATGCGGATAAAGGACGAAGAAAGGTGACCTTTGCAGAAGGTGACTTTGTATTCCTCAAGGTTCCTACGCAGTCAGAAACCATGAAAACGGGAAAGTGTAATAAACTTTCTCCGAGATATTGTGGTCCTTTTAAAATCCTTAAGAAGATTGGGAACGTACAAACTTGAGTTACCGGAGAGTTCTCAAGTCCATCCTGTCTTCCATGTCAGTAAACTGAAGAAATCAGTTCACGGGTTTGAGAACGCAGTTTCTCCAGAGATTTTGGTGGACTTGATAGAGCCACCAAAGATACCACATGAACCTGAAAAGATTCTACAATATTGTGATAGACAGACCCGACATAAAGTGTACCAGGAGGTACTTGTTAAATGGACAGATAGGGATGAGGAGGTAGCTACCTGGGAATGCCGTAGTGCAATTTCCAAAAGGTTTCCCCAGTTTGTTTTCGAGGACGAAAACTCTTCTCAAGGGGGGGATAATGTCACGTAGGCTGTAATGCTTGTGACCGACGGCAGACCGGATGGCCATATCCGGGGTTCAGTGGGAGAGGACGCCCATGCGGAGTCATGGGCGGCCAGGCTAGTGTGGACGGCAGGCCACACACTATATAGCCTGGGGGATGAGGGGCAATCCTCATTATTCCTCTATGGCTGGGTGGTGAGCTAGAGGCCGTCCCCTCTCGTGGTAACGCCCGTAGGCGTTACGGATATCTAACAGAAGTACTCTCCATTCAAGCTTGTAATTGACACATTTTGCCTTCTTGAATCCAATTTAGCTATATGAGGACAAGAAAACATTTTTCTTCACATGGGCATGCTCTATAACTTGGAAGATTTCCTCGTAGTTTTGATATCTTACACCACAAGCAACTTAAGCTTCATCTAAAAATAAGAATCTTGTGACATCATCTGCTACATCATTCAAGCTAGCAACTGAAAGTTGTTTGTGTAGTTAACCTTTATGAGATGTGAGTGCTTTAACTATGTGTTCAGAACAACTAGTCATCTATCCTCCCCTTTTTCACTTGTATCTTTAGAGATATCCTAATAAAGATTCCAATAATTAGACAAATCCAAGAAAAAATCCTCATATGTTTCAGCAAAGTTCAATGTGAACCTTCATCACCTTAAAGCTCTTGCTAATCTTTTCCATACACCACCATGTAGTGCAAGGCTTTCCATCACAATTCCAAATAGTGTTTCCTTTTCTTGAACCCAAGAGTAGAGTGCATTTGATTCTTTCAAGTGTAGAATGGTCTTTTCTTAGTTATCACCATAGCGAAAAGTTCTATTATCTTCTTTTAGGCCTTTGTGATCTCTACTTTCTCTTTTCAATAATTATTGTTCCTCCACAACAAGATTCTTCATTTCTCCTCAAAAATTTAAGTACTATTTTTGCTCAACCTTTAGGGTTTATTGTATAAGATGCATACAATGTTGGTATAATAATTACACATGCATACTTGAACCATTTACCAAGTCTATCACAATATCCTAATAGTCCATGTTTACCATTTGAATTGATCTTCTAGTGAAATTTCTTACCCTCCTTATCCTTGGTTGCTAGAGTTTCATCGCTGCTAGAACTCTCAGAGATATTCTTTCCATATTGTTTGTCTTGTAATAGTAAGCTAACAAGCTCTTGATAGGTAAGAGGGGCTCCTGATAGGTAAGAGGGGCTGCATTGCCTCTCAAAGAAAACCTAAGGGAAGTATTGAAACTCAAATAAGATTTAGGCACAACGAGTTAAGGGTGATGTTAATAATATCCTTTTTAGGAATATTGAGAAGTTGCTCTCTCAAGTACTGAAATTTTGTTAAATGTTCATTTATGGATCCCTTTTCTTACATATTTTCATTATCAAGTTGTCTTCTTATTGTCTTTTGAGATAGGTGATCCTTGCATCATTTTTAGCCTAATACATATTTTTTAGAGTGTTCCAAGCAAGCATGGATGTTTTACAAGAGTGAATGTGCAAAATAATAGACTAATCAATGCCAAAGCTTGATCATCACGTGAATCCCATCTTCTTTGCTCAGCAATAGTTTGAGAAACTTGATGCTGGATCTCTTGGCTTTGACCCCTTTGAGGAGTAGTAGGTGCAATTGTGCCACCACTAACATGACCCCATAAGCCCTTTGCCAAAAGGACATTTTTAACCATAAAACTCCATAAGGAGTAATTTGACCCATCTAATTCATCCTCTTTGGAAAGAATACCAAATAAATCATTTGTAGTTATTGGCATGCTTTTGTTGCTGGTGAATTTGAGAAGGAAATATGCAAAAATAAAGCTTGAAGTGATATCACCATTGGTACTAATAAACAATTTACACACTATTGAAAACTAGTAGTAGAATTAGACCATCTCATTGAAAGTGGATTCGTATGATCCAAGAAAGTAGAGTTAGGCGATTCAAGAGAGTAGATTTAGGTGATTCAAGAAAGAATCGGTCAGTACAAAAAGTCGAATAATCGGTCGTGATCCAAGAAAATTAAATTGAATAATCCTAAAAGGTAGAATCGGATGATCATAAAAAGTGGAATTGCCAGGGAAGGATTGCTGGGGTAGGATTGATGGAGCTGGATCATTGATCTCACTTTTGATATATTGGCAGAAAAGTGGAATCGATCGAAAAGTATAATTGATCAAAAAGTTGAATCACCTAATTTGACCAGTTGGATGAACCAATTGTAAACGTGAAAATTATCCCAAAACCTGAAAATGATCTCAAAAATGAAAACGATCACACAATGGAAATGAACATAGAGTCAAGCGATTCTAGAATTGGGCGATTCTATTCACCTACAAATAAAATGATGGAGAAGTGGAGTTAGATCGTTGTGCTAAAATGATCAGCTTGTGAGTAAATTATTTGATTGTAAAAATGAAGTTGACTATTGGAGGTGAATTTCTTTGGTGAGGAGTTGAACTTGATTAGAGATGTTGCTTAAAGTAGAAGAGTCTATTCAATAAGAGGAAGCCTCCTTTATTATTCATAGAGAAAGGAAGCCTCCTTCACTATTCAATAAGAGGAAGCCTCCTTCATTATTCATAGAGAAAGGAAGCTTTAATGGAAAGCTTCAAGCAACACCTCAACTTGGAGTGATAAAGAGCTACAACCACATGATAAAAACCAAGTAAAACAAGAAATATAAAGCTTGAACGTAAGCTATGGAAAGCTTGAACACAGTGTAGAGAAAACCAAAAAACAAGCTATGGAAAAGCTTTTCTCTGATAGCATTGTTAGTTGATAGAGAATGGAGAGCTGGACTCACACACACAAAATGCTTAAAGACAGGAACACAAAGGTGTAGAGTGTGAGAGAGATTTGGAAATCTCAAGGGAGAGAGATGAATCTCTCTACAAGTATAAAGAGAAAGTCTAAACTATGAAGGATGTTACTTAGATACTAGCTAACCCTAAGGTGCACGTTCACACTTGGATGGCCATGGAAAAAAACCTAGTAGGACAACAGTGCCCATGGCCTAAGTACATGACCTTATAGTGTAGAACTACCATATATCTAACAATAAATGTCTACGAATCTCCCTTGTAGTGATTATGTAAAAATGTACAAGGATCATGTGTTAGAAATTAATACATAACTCATTTTTATGCATAATGTGAAAAGAGGACTTCTTACCATATTCTAGGATTGGACATCCTATGCTGAAAGAATGATTTTCATCAAATTCATGGGAAACTAATTTTTTAGTATTTATGCATAAATAATTAATTAAAGAAAAGAGAAATTTTTGGTATTTTTATTTTTATGCAAAAAGAGGAATTCCTATGATAATGGAGATCCATGTAATTAAATGGAAAAAGAGAAATTTTGGTATATTAAAATAATAAATATTTAATTTAAAGAGAAATTTTAGATAATTTTATTTTATGCATGAGAAAATTTAAATGATAAAAGAGAAATTCCCATGACAATCGGAATTCAATCATTTAAATGGTAAAAGTGGAATTCTTGGCATATTTGAAATAATGGATATTTTCATTAAAGAAAAGAGGAATTTTAGATAAATTTATTTTATGATAAAAGAGGAATTCCCATGACATTTGGAATTCAATCATTTAAATGCAAAAAGAGGAATTCCCATGATATTTGAGATCCAAGAAATTAAATGAAAAAAGAGAAATTTTTAGCATAATTCAAATTATGAGTATTTATCAAAAGTGGAATTTTGAGCATTATTGGGAAATATGGGTAGAATTGATTTTTGTAAATCCCATGAATCTTTTACTCAAAAGAAGAATATTGAATATATTTCACTTGAGAAATTTGAGAAAGAATATGAAAATATCCATAGAGAAAAAGTACCTTTAACTAGGCCAAGCAATTGGCAGAAATTTAGAAAAAGTCCCATCGGTATCGAAAGTAGAAAATGTTACTAAATGTGAATAAGATGAGAATACGATGTGAATGCAATGTGATAGGATGTGATAAGATGTGAGTGGATGTGATAAGATGTGAATGGATGTGGATGTGAAGAGATGTGGATGGATGTGATGTGATGTAAATGGATGTGGATATGATGAGATGTGGATGGGATGTGATGTGATGTAAATGGATGTGGATGTGATGAGATGTGGATGGGATGTGATGTGATGTAAATGGATGTGGATGTGGATGTGAAGAGATGTGGATGGGATGTGATGTGATGTGAATGGATGTGGATGTGAATGTGATGAGATGAGATTGAGATGTGAAAGGAAGTGATGTGATGTAAATGGATGAGAATGAGATGTGGACGTGATGTAATGTGGATGGGATGTGGATGTAATGAATGAGATGGATGCGATGAGATGTGAATGGATGACATGTGATGTGATGTAAATAGATGTGAATGGATGTGAATGTGATGTGATGTAAACAGATGTGATGTGAAATAGATGTGATGTGATGTAATGTGAATTGGGATAGATGTGAATGGATGAGATGCAATGTGAATGGATGTGATATGGATATGGATATATGTGAATGGATGAGATGTGATGTGAATAGATGTGATGTGATGTGAAATGGATGTGATGAGATGTGATGTGAATCGGGATAGATGTGAATGAATGAGATGTGATGTGAATCGAGATAGATGTGAATGGATGAGATATGATGCGAAATGGATGAGATATGATATGAAATGGATGTGATGTGAATCGAGGTAGATGTGAATGGATGAGATGCAATGTGAATGGATGTGATGTGATGTGATATGGATATGGGTAGATGTGAATGGATGCGATTTGTTGAGGATAGATGTGATGAGATGTAATATGATGTGACTAGATGATAATGGATAAAGGACGATGGGAATACATATGATTGGATGTGGATTAAGCAATGTGACATGATGTAGAAGAATGTGGAATAACGAGAAATGATGTGGAAAGATGAGAGTTCGTTAGAAACTCTATTTATGACCTGTTTTTAAATGAATGTTTTATGTCAAGAATGCTGGGGAAGCATTTTGACCATCTTGTGAATGAGGTCGTGGAGACCTAAGTGATAAAGTTGCAACAGCTGACGGAGAGTCAACGGAGGACGTCTCGCGTAGCAAGGTCGACCGAGTATTGACCAGCCTCCTTCGGTTCGATTTAAATGGTGAGTTTCCGGTATGGTGGATGAGGGACCAAGGAAGTGGCCTATGAGTGAAGCGCTAGGTGACTTGCGAAGGAGCCTAGAGGCTGCTGACCATGGTGCTCGGGCTCTGGGTCATCGAAGATACCCACACATGCGTCGAGAAAGTAAATGGAACAAGGAGTTAGAGTTGTTTTTTGAACTCGGGCATGGATCTGGTTGATTGTCCTTGCTGGTCCTCCTCAACGGATGAGTCCATGGCTCTTTTATATGGATCTGTTGGTTGATCTTGCTGATCTTCAACGGAGAGTCCATGTGGATTTTTATAAGTGAATATATTTTCGGGTACTATGAGCTAGGAACTATTGAAAAGGCCCCTGAGTGAATAGGTGGTGAGCGTTCTGGTTGCCAATGGTGCCATAGGTACACCGATGAAAGAATGATTGGAAATTAGAATTCAACTTGGATATTTTGGAGGATTATGATCAATGATACTATGGTTTCATTAAAAGATTGTTTTAAAGACAATTGAAACACCCAATATGAAATTGCCTGTTTCACAGCTGAATCTGTGAAACAAGCAATTTCATATTGGGTGTGTAAGTGGTGTGACTATCTTTAAGTTTGCATAAAGCGCCGGCTAGGGGGCCTGGGAACTCTTTTCCCTGGTACCTGGGACAAAACATAACCAAATTCCTAAATGGATCCTATCACTACAGTGGTTGGGTGGTTGGCTAACCCATGGGAGTGGATCGGGTTAGGCTCGACTGATGGATCCCTAAAATGAGACTCAATTCTGTTATGTTACGATAGATAAAGTAAATTGCAGATAGTCCTTGTTCTATGGAAAAGAATCAACGGCTGTGCCTCTTGACGAGTAAAAAAGCGTTGGTCTCTATGATCCAAGTGTAAGTCTCTTCCTTGATCTGACCATGCGACTTACTGGTTCGGTCGGATCAGTTTGGTTAGTTAAGGTTCTTGACTACGTTAGAATAAAAATATCGTGGAGAAATCGCCCGTGCTTTCTGGGCGAGGGAAGTTTTTTCGGGTTTGGTTTTGGAATAAACCAAGGGATTAGTCTCTTGTCCGGATATCCGTGGGCGAGGCTCCGAGTGAGAGGCTTTGCGCTGCGCAAGAAGTGCTACTTCCGCTGCTAGCACCCCCGAATTCGTTGCGTGGAGGGGGGCAGGGATCTTTCAGAGAGAGAGTGATTGCCTTATGCGATGGTGTGAGCGACTCTACTGTGATAGCGTGGAGGTGGAGCTTGGAGGTTTGAAGCTTAACAAGTGAGCTTGGAGGCCTCAAGGGACTCAAGTTCGAAACATTGGTAAGTGCCCAATGACAGTTGTGTTCTATTGCTCATCCTTTAGGTGAATGCATTGAGTTCCCTCTTGGAGGTGTGGTAACCCAAAACATAGGGATGTGATTTTAGCCCGTCTAATTGTGCAAACCTTGTCCCAAGCTTCTTCGGATGGTCACCAAAAATGTGAATCTAATCCTTGGAGTCGATAGGCTCTAAGAGGGGCCCAAATTCTTGGTTTTTATCTTCACCATCCAACATCTTATTAACCTTTCCAAATATTAATTAAAAAGTAGTTGCATCAGATTCATTGGCGAGATTGCCTCAACCCATGAGATGAATCTTCCATGTTTTCAAGTTTATTTTCAAGGATAGTTAAATGTGATTAGTTTCCCAATCACATTTAACTAGTCCCATGTTTTCAAGTTTATTTTAAGGACTATTTAAATGTGATTGGTTTCCCAATCACATTTAACTAGTCCCATGTTTTCAAGTTTATTTTAAGGACTATTTAAATGTGATTGGTTTCCCAATCACATTTAACTAGTCCTTGTTTTCAAGTTTATTTTCAGTTAAATGTGATTGATTTCCTTGTTTTTAAGTTTATATTCAAGAACTAGTTAAATGTGATTGGTTTCCTAATCATGAACCAGCCTTATGTCTCTCATGTAAGGCCTTCCAAGAATCATGGTGTGTATGACCCTCTTATTTGAAAATCCAGCACTACGAATGTGTGTGGTGGAAGCTTACCCCACAGGTCTTATTCTTTGCATCATGGATGCCCAAAGGTTTAGTTGTGTTTCCATTGGCAAAGCTTGACCATGAGGCTTATGCCTACGAGTGGAGGCCTTTGAATAATCCTTGATGATTATGCTGACACTTGCACCACCATCTAAGATTGCAGGGGCCATAAATGACAATAGGTAACATGGTGTTCATTTCATCACTTTTGAAATAGTGTCCCAACTTGTTCATGGGCACTTTTAGCTGTCATTTTGTCTTGGGCATAGAAGGCGAGTGCTCAAAGTGGCATGACTCATCCTCCTCCTCTTTAGGTTCATGTGTGTAGACTCCTAGGTTATCAATCATTCAATTGGATAAGTCTCTCTAAATTTGATACTTTCCTTATAAAAGATAACTTATCAGGACTTGGACTTTCAAGGATAAGAAGGCTGTGAGGCTTGCTATGTCCCTTGTGCAATATTCATGCTCATTTGTCTTATACTTCTCACTCAAAGGTAGACTTGTACTTGCTAGTGCATAGGGGATGTGCAATATTCATGCTCATTCGGCTTGTACTCACTTAAAGTTGTGACAACTCTATGATGACACTCAACGACATGGTGTGGGCCCTTATAATGAATAGCTCTTGGTGGGATCATCAATCCTTCCCATGTCCTCGCAAATTTGATTAAACTTCTATAGATATTGAATGGGATCTCCATCAAATTTGGTCATCATCCTTGAGATGTGGATTTGCTTTGTTTTGCACAGTTGTGAGCCTCTAGGTACAAGGTTTCCAGTAGCACTTGTCCTCCATTGTCCTGGCTTTGAGGCTACAAGCTTGTTGACTAAGGACACATGATGTGAACACCTTGTGGATTCCTTTAGTTTGAGGTATAGTCCCGGACATTGGCCTTCCCCATGTTCCTTGTTTCTCACACCCAAACATAGACACCCAAAAAGAGAGCCCAAATAGAGAAGAACATAGACACCCAAAAAGAGAACCCAAATAGAGAAGAACTGGAACTTGGTTTTGTTGGTAAAGACGCTTCTATGATGAGCTCATGTGGACAATGAGACTCCTCTTACACTATCATGTTTCACTATGTGTGCTTACTGTTATGTGTTTTGAGAAACACTCATCCCTAATGGTACAACAAAGGAGACATGTTTTAATTGACATAACCATAATTATTGGGATGTTTGTTGGCTACGATTTGCTTGTGATAAACCTAGCTTGGGATGTTTAAAACATTGTGGTGTCAAACACGGCTTGACCACTTCCTGAGGGAGTAAACCTTGAGGTTCCTAGTTTTTCTCCTTCACTCAAGTTCACCCACATATAAGATGGTTTAGTTCCCTTTCTATGAAGTTCATGGCATTGTTTACAGACCTAGTTGGTCAATCTGGAGCTTGAAGGACCATGGCGGGTGACTCCTATTTCTACAAGTTTCGTTATTCCTCTACACATATGTGTTTAGTTGGCTCATTTCATCCCAAAGCTCCTTAATGGAGGTGGATATGGAGTTTTTGAGTACTGATTGTTTGTTATTAGGACTGAAGGCTAGGTGGTTTTGAGGAAGCGTGGTTTGATGCATTATAGTATAGTCGATTATATTACCATTTCTAACAATTCTAAGTCTAGATCGGGTTTATGCCAACGATTTCACTCTGGTGAAATGGTCTCTAGTGCTTCCTTATGTAGGTCTAAAACTAATTTTAGACACGTCTATTTTTCTCAAGCTATAAAAATGTTTTTTATTTTTTTTGTAATAAAAGGTTTTTATTTTTAAGTTTTGAGCTTTTATTTTGGGGGTTTTTTAGATCTTTTTTTTTTGCTAGCTTCATGTCTCTAGGTTCATGCCTGTAGAATCACATGTCTAGGCTTACTAATGTAGGTTCATGCCTCTAGACTGATGTGTCTAGGCTTACCAATGTAGGTTCACGCCTCTAGAATCATGTGTCTAGGCTTACCAATGTAGGTTCACGTCTCTAGGCTCGTGTGTCTAGGCTCACCAATGTAGGTTCATGTCTCTAGAATTGTGTCAGGCTTACTAATTTAGATTCACATCTACAAGCTTATGTCTCTAGACTCACGTATGTAGGTTCACGTATACGAGTTCATGTTTGTAGAGGTTCATGTATATAGGTTCATGTTTGTAGAGGTTCACGTATGTAGGTTTACATCTTTTTTTGTATGAACTAGGCTCACATATATATTTTTTTAAAATGAATTAAGGCATTTTATGTAATAGGCCTATGAGACAGGGTTGGTGTGTAAGTAGTGGGAAAAAAATATATTTTAATTCCCCAATGATTACAAAAGAAAAAGAATTTCCTTGGAATTTGTAGCTGGTATAGATTGTATGACAAGAAAATCCATAAAGAACATGAGCAGGTGGTTAACAAGTCTTTAAGATAGTAATAATTGGTCGGTACAATATTAGGTATGCCAACCTCTAGACTCACAGCTATAGGCACATGTCTATAGATTCACATATGTAGGCTCACATGTGTAGGCTCACGTCTCTAGGCTTACATATGTAGGCTTACATGTGCAAACTCACATATGTAGCCTCACATCTATGGGTCCACATCTCTAGGCTCATGCATGTAGATTTACATCTACAAGTTCACATCTCTAGGCTCACCTACTACTATAGCTTCACAATGTCACATCTCTAGACTCCCATGTATGTATCCAAACTCATGTCTATTTTTGTCGAACTATGGGCTCACCTCCCCCAACTCAAGACCTAGTTTAGCTTTTGGAGTTTTTCATATTTCTTGGACTTAATAACATGAATGTGCTTTGTGATACATTGTTACTAGATGTTGTTCATGTTGACATAATAGATGAAAACTACTTCTTCATGGGATCATTCATATCTACAAGTAGATTCTACAACCCCAAGCTACCTTAAATGTCCCCATAGCAGCACCCTTGTACTCAGCATCTATACTTGACAAAGCAACTCTTGACTGCTTCTTGCTGCTTTAGCTAATAACAGTACTCCCAAAAGTGAACATAAAGCTGTTAATAGATCTCTTGTTTAAGACACCACCTTAATCTACAACTGTGTACCCATGTACTTATACTTGTATCCTAGCCTCATAGAAAATTCCATAATGTATTGTGAACTTTATGCACTTGAGTATCCTCCTAGCTGCATCTAAATGTGGCTTCTTTGAAAACAGACTCACCAATCCAATCGACGAATAGTTGAAAAATCTAGTAGTCATGTACATTACACTACCATTGGAGAAATATACTCCCCCACCATCTGACCTTAGGCATCATCTTATATGTATGTCTTTGTCCTTCTCTACCATAGCTTTTAAGCACTAAAAGGGAGTAGACACTTAACTTTTCTCTTTCATGAAATAAACCCCTTTGTCCTTCTCTACCATAGCTTTGAAGCTCTAAAAGTGAGCAAACACATCACCTTTCTCTTTCATAAAATACACCCACACTTTCCTAGTGTGGTCTCATCATACATGATAATGGCATCCTCTAATTGATGTCGTCTTTATTGGTCCCCAAACATTAGAATGCACCACATCCAAAGATCTTTGACATGTTAGAAGATGGCTGAGAAAAGGTGAGTGCAGGATTCTTTGGTTTTTATTAAAGTGAATCTCAATGATTTCCCTCCCTAACGTACTTACTACTGCGTACACGTAGGTCTCTGTTTTGGTCATCACTATGTTCACGCACCCCAGTGAGAGTACATCTAATCGTCCAAAGTATGACAGGCGGAGAGGCGAGGTAGCTGTAGATTGTTCAAGTTTTGAGGTGGGCGGCGATATCTTCTAGGACCCGAAATTGCAAGAGGAAACCTCACCATACCAGTTGGATGCAGACGGGAATCCCATCCGATATACTGTTGAGCATTAGTGAGCCTTTCATAAGGTAATTAAAGCTTGTTTCGAGTAGTGAAATCATTATATAGTCATTGTCTTAAACATTGTCATCCATTTGTATATATGCCAATTGTGAGCTTGTACTATTGCATGTGGTTACTCGAGACGTTCACCGATCGTGGGGATGCAGTCCTCGATTGCTTTGTAGGTACTAGGACCATGGCTAGAGCATGCAGGACACTGCAATGACATTGCATCAGCATGGAGAGCGATGAGGTGTGCCTTAGTTCATGTCTACGAGACCACTTGCCTCTGTGTGCACGATGATTTGGGTAAATAATTTTTCAAGGGTGAGGTCAGTGAATATGCTCGACGGGAGTAGTAGATGGACCTGGGCACACCATATCCTCCACTCCTCCTAGTACCCATGAGCTGAACACAATCAAGTGCCTTGTCATGGTTGCCTGGTGTTCCAATGGAGCCCCAATATATCAACATGTTATGACACATACATCCCCCATGGGTTCTTTTGCAGTTCCCTCATTATGGGCACCACGACCTAATCTTGCAAGGCCGCTATTCCCACCTACACCTACACCATTTGGTAGAGCTCCCTACCCCATACCACCATCCTTCTTCCACCGGAACCCGCAGCATCTGTACTGATGTATTTCAATAGCTTGTAAAATGAAAGAAATATATTGGTTCTAGACATTATTGTTGTTCACTGATATTATGTCAATGGCATTGCTTTTGGCTTCTTCCATATGGCATTGTTTTTTGAGAGAGATGGAGCAATTGGTGTGAGATCTCAATGACACGAGAGAGAGAGTGAGTGAAAGAGAGAAAGAGTGTTTGATTGAGACATTAAAATAAAAAAATTTATGCTTAAAGTGGTTATTCTTATGCTTCAAGTAAGAACTCTAGTGCTCAAAAAAGTATTTTTTATTCCTTTGAAAGTCATAAATATAGTAGATATTACCATGTTCCAATACTCTTTCTTTAGACACATCCCACACCACCCTCCCCTTATA